>NW_017728884.1:503102-503678 GCF_001865875.1 Lupinus angustifolius
CATCCTCATTATTGTCCTAATCATATCCTCATCCTCATCCTTGTCCTCATCCTATCCGTATCCTCATTCTCGTCCTCATCCTATCCTCATTCTCATTCTCGTCCTCATCCTATCCACATCCTCTTCCTCATCCTCATCCTCTTCCTCATCCTCATCCTCATCGTTATCCTCATCTTATCCTCATCCTCATCATATCCTCATCCTCATGCTCGTCCTTATCCTATCCTCATCCTCGTCCTCATCCTCATGCTCGTCCTCATCCTCATTCTCGTCCTCATCCTATCGTCATCCTTATTCTCGTCCTCCACTTATCCTCATCCTCCTCCTTTTCCTCATTCTCATCCTCATCAAATCCCCATCCTTGTCCTCTTCCTATCCTCATCCTATCCTCATCCTATCCTCATTCTCATTCTTGTCCTCATCCTATCCTCTTCCTTATCCTCCTCCTCATCCTCCTCCTCCTCCTCATCCTATCCTCATCCTCATCCTCATTCTACTCCTCATACTACCTCATCCTCATCCTATCCTCATCCTCATTCTCTTCCTCATCCTATCCTCATCCTCGTCCTCATCCTA
>NW_017728884.1:503778-504320 GCF_001865875.1 Lupinus angustifolius
ATCCTCATCCTCTTCAACATTCTCATCCTCATCCTATCCTCATCCTCATCCTCGTCCTCTTCCTATCCTCATCCTATCCTCATCCTCATCCTATCCTCTTCCTCATCCTCATCCTCATCCTCATGCTCCTCCTCCTCCTCCTCCTCATCCAATCCTCATGCTCATCCTCATTCTACTCCCCGTCCTATCCTCGTCCTCATCCTATCCTCTTCCTGATCCTCATCCTCTTCCTCATCCTCATCCTCATCCTCTTCCTCATCTTCTTCCTCATCCTATCCTTATCCTCAACCTCATCCTCATCCTCATCCTCATCCTCATCCTAATCCACTTCCTCATCCTCATCCTATTCTCATCCTTATCCTATCCTCATCCTCATTCTCGTCCTCATCCTCATTCTCGTCCTCACCATATCCTCATCCTCATCCTATCCTCCTTCTCATTGTCGTCCTCATTCTATCCTCCTCCTTATCCTCATCTTCATCCTCATCCTTATCGTATCCTCATCCTCATCCTATCCTCATCCTCATCCTCCTCCTCATCCT
>NW_017728884.1:504420-505698 GCF_001865875.1 Lupinus angustifolius
CTCGTCCTCATCCTATCCTCATCCTCGTCCTCATCCTACCCTCATCCGCATCCTGATTCTCGTCCTCATGCTCATCCTCATCCTATCCTCGTTCACATTCTCGTCTTTTCCTATGCTCATCCTCATTCTAGTCCTCTTCCTATCCTCATCCTCTTCCTCATCCTAATCCTCGTCCTCATCCTATCCTCATCATCATACTCATCCTCATCCTCATCCTCATCCTAATCCACATCCTCAACCTCATCCTATCCTCATCCTCGTTCTCATCCTATCCTTATTCTCATTCTCGTCGTCATCCTATCCTCATCCTCCTCCTCATCCTCATTCTCATCCTCATCCTATCCTCATTCTCATTCTCTTCCTCATCCTATCCTCGTCCTCATCCTGTCATCATCCTCTTCCTCATCCTCATCCTCATCCTCATCCTCGTCCTCATCCTCTCCTCAAGATCATCCCCATCCTCATCCTCGTCCTCCTCGTCTCCTCATCATCACCCCCATCCTCATCCTCGTCGTAATCTACTTCCTCATCCACATCATATTCTAGTCCTCATCCTATCCTCATCCTCGTGCTCATCCTATCCTCATCCTCATTCTCGTCCTCATCCTATCCTCACCCTCCTCCTCATCCTAACCTCGTGCTCATTCTCATCCTCATCATATCCTATCCTTATCCTCATCCTCTTCCTCATCCTCATCCTCATCCTCATTCTCGTCCTCATGCTCATCCTCATCCTATCCTCATTCTCATTCTCGTCTTATCATATCCTCATCCTCATTCTCGTCCTCTTCCTATCCTCATCCTCTTCCTCATCCTCATCCTATCATTATCCTCAACCTCCTCAACCTCATCCTATACTCATCCTCATGGTATCCTCATTCTCATCCTCATTCTCGTCCGCATCCTATCCTCATCCTTATCCTCTTCCTCATCCTCATCCTTATCCTATCATTATCCTCATCCTATCCTCTTCCTTTTCCTCATCCTCTTCCTCATCCTCGTCCTCATCATATCCTCATCCTCGTCCTCAGCCGCATCCTAGCCTCATCCTCATTCTCGTCCTAGTCCTATTTTCGTCCTCATCCTCATCCTCATCCTCATCCTATCCTCATCCTCATTCTCGTCCTCATCCTCATCCTCTTCCTCATCCTCATCCTCCTCCATTCCTTATCCTCGTCCTCATCCTCATCCTCATCCCCATCCTTATCTTCATCCTCATCCTCATCCTCATCCATATCCTCATTGTCATCCTCATCCTCTTCCTCATCCTCATCCTCA
>NW_017728884.1:505798-506304 GCF_001865875.1 Lupinus angustifolius
TATCCTCATCCTCTTCCTTATCCTCGTCCTCATCCTCTCCTCATTCTCATACTCATCCTCATCCTCATCCTATCCTCTTCCTTATCCTCATCCTCGTCCTCATCCTATCCTCATCCTCATCCTCATCCTTATCCTATCCTCATCCTCATCCTATCCTCTTCCTTATCCTCATCCTCGTCCTCATCCTATCCTCATCCTCATCCTCATCCTTATCCTATCCTCATCCTCATCCTATCCTCTTCCTTATCCTCATCCTCGTCCTCATCCTATCCTCATCCTCATCCTCATCCTTATCCTATCCTCATCCTCATCCTATCCTCTTCCTTATCCTCATCCTCGTCCTCATCCTATCCTCATCCTCGTCCTCGTCCTCATCCTCCTCTTCATCCTATCCTCATGCTCATCCTCCTCCTATCTTCATCCCCATCCTCATCCTCTTCCACATTCGCATTCTCATCCTCATCCTATCCTCATCCTCATCCTCATCCTATCCTATCCTCATCCTA
>NW_017728884.1:506404-506690 GCF_001865875.1 Lupinus angustifolius
TCATCCTCCTCTTCATCCTATCCTCATTCTCATCCTCCTCCTATCCTCATCCTCATCCCCATCATAACCTCATCCTCATCCTCTTTGTCATCCTATCCTCATCCTCATCCTATCCTCATCCTCATCCTCATCCTCTTCCTTTCCTTATCCTCATTCTATCCTCATCCACATCATCATTCTACTCCTCATCTTATACCCGTCCTAATCCTCATCCTATACTCATTCTCATTCTCGTCCTCATCCTATCCTCCTCATTTTCCTCATCCTCATTCTCATCCTTATCCTA
>NW_017728884.1:506790-507386 GCF_001865875.1 Lupinus angustifolius
TCCTCCTCATCCTATCCTCATCCTCATTCTCGTCCTCATCCTATCCTCATCCTCTTCCTCATTCTCATCCTATCCTCATCCTCATCCTCGTCCTCATCCTCGTCCTCATCCTATCCTCATCCTCATCCTCATTCTACTCCTCATCCTATCCCCGTCGTAATCCTTATCCTATCCTCATTCTCATTCCCGTCCTCATCCTCCTCCTTATCCTCATCCTTATCCTATCCTCATCCTCATTCTCATCCTCATCCTACCCTCTTCCTTATCCTCATCCACTTCCTCATCCTATCCTCATCATCGTCCTCATCCACATCCTATCGTCATCCTCATTCTTGTCCTAATCCTATCCTCATCGTCATCGTCATCCTCATCCTATCCTCATCCTCATCCTCTTCCTCATCCTATCCTTATCCTCATCGTCATCTTCTTACACATTCTCATCCTCATCCTATCCTCATTCTCGTCCTCATTCTATCCTCCTCCTCATCCACATCCTATCCTCAGTCTTGTTCTCATCCTTTCCTCTTCCTCATCCTGATCCTCATCCTCATCTTCCTCTTCATCCTATCCTCATTCTCATCCTCCTCCTATCCTCA
>NW_017728884.1:507486-508667 GCF_001865875.1 Lupinus angustifolius
CCTATCCTCATCCTCATCCTCATCCGCATCCTCATCCTTATCCTCCTCCTCATCTTATCCTCATCCTCATTCTATCCTCCTTATCCTCATCCTCGTCATCATCCTCATCCTCATCCTACCATCTTCCTTATCCTCATCCTCGTCCTCATTCTATCTTCATCCTCGTCCTCATCCACATCATATCCTCATCCTCATTCTCGTCCTCATCTTTTCCTCTTCCTCATCCTCGTCCTCATCCTATCCTCCTCCTCATTCTCGTCCTCATCTTTTCCTCTTCCTCATCCTCGTCCTCATCCTATCCTCCTCCTCATTCTCGTCCTCATCTTTTCCTCTTCCTCATCCTCGTCCTCATCCTATCCTCCTCCTCATTCTCGTCCTCATCTTTTCCTCTTCCTCATCCTCGTCCTCATCCTATCCTCCTCCTCATTCTCGTCCTCATCTTTTCCTCTTCCTCATCCTCGTCCTCATCCTATCCTCCTCCTCATTCTCGTCCTCATCTTTTCCTCTTCCTCATCCTCGTCCTCATCCTATCCTCCTCCTCATTCTCGTCCTCATCTTTTCCTCTTCCTCATCCTCGTCCTCATCCTATCCTCCTCCTCATTCTCGTCCTCATCTTTTCCTCTTCCTCATCCTCGTCCTCATCCTATCCTCCTCCTCATTCTCGTCCTCATCTTTTCCTCTTCCTCATCCTCGTCCTCATCCTATCCTCCTCCTCATTCTCGTCCTCATCTTTTCCTCTTCCTCATCCTCGTCCTCATCCTATCCTCCTCCTCATTCTCGTCCTCATCTTTTCCTCTTCCTCATCCTCGTCCTCATCCTATCCTCCTCCTCATTCTCGTCCTCATCTTTTCCTCTTCCTCATCCTCGTCCTCATCCTATCCTCATCCTCATCCTCTTCCTCATCCTCATCCTCATTCCCGTCCTCCTCTTATCCTCAACCTCGTCCTCATCCTCTTGCTCATTCTCATTCTCATTGGCATCCTATACTCATCCTCATCCTTATCCTCATCCTCATACTCATCCTCATCCTTATCCTCATCCTCATACTCATCCTCATCCTCTTCCTCATTCTATCCTTATCCTCATCCTCATACTCATCCTCATCCATATCCTATCCTCATCCTCATCCTATCCTCTTCCTCATCCTCATCCTCCTCCCGATACTATCCTCAAACTCATCA
>NW_017728884.1:508767-510064 GCF_001865875.1 Lupinus angustifolius
ATCCTCAAACTCATCATCTTCATCCTCATCCTCATCCTCATCCTCCTTCCCGTCCTCCTCTTATCCTCAACCTCGTCCTCATCCTCTTGCTCATCGTCATCGTCATCCTATCCTCATCCACATTCTCGTCCTCCTCTTATCCTCCTCCTCATCCTATCCTTATCCTCATCCTCATCCTCATCCTCATCCACATTCTCGTCCTCATCCTATCGTCATTCTCATTCTCGTCCTCATCCTTTACTCTTTCTCATCCTCATCCTCATCCTCCACCTTATCCTATCCTCATTCTCATCCTCCTCATATCCTCATTCTTATTCTCATCCTCATCCTCATCCTCATCCTCATCCCTTTCTTTTCCTCTTCCTATCCTCATCCTATCCTCATTCTTTTTCTCGTCCTCATCCTATCCTCTTCCACATCCTCATCCTCATCCTCCTCCTCATCCTTCTCCTCATTCTCATCCTCCTCCTATCCTCATTCTCATCCTCATCCTAACCTCATCCACATCCTCATCCTCTTCCTTGTCCTCATCCTATCCTCATCCTCATCCTATCCTCATCCTCATCCTAATTCTCGTCCTCATCCTATCCTCAACCTCATCCTCTTCCTCATCCTATCCTGATCCTCATCCTCATCCTCTTCCACATTCTCATCCTCATCATATTCTCATCCTCATCCTCATCCTCATCCTCATTCTCGTCCTCGTCCTATCCTCCTCCTCATCCTCATTCTATCCTCATTCTCATTCTCGTCCTCATTCTTTCCTCTTCCTCATCCTCCTCATCATCTTCATTCTCTTCCTCATCCTCATCCTCATCCTCATCCTAACCTCATCCACATCCTCATCCTCATCCTCATCCTCTTCCTCGTCCTCATTCTATCCTCATCCTCGTCCTATCCTCATCCTCATCCTCATTCTCGTCCTAATCCTATCCTATACTCATCCTCATCATCTTCCTCATCCTCATCCTAACCTCATACTCATCCTCATTCTCATCCTCATCCTATCCTCAACCTCATCCTCTTCCTCATCCTATCCTGATCCTCATCCTCATCCTCTTCCACATTCACATCCTCATCCTATCCTCTTCCTCATCCTCATCCTCATCCTCATTCGCGTCCTCGTCCTATCCTCCTCATCATCATCATTCTATCCACATTCTCATTCTCGTCCTCATCCTTTCCTCTTCCTCATCCTCATCCTCATCCTCCTCCTTGTCCTCCTCCACATTCTCATCCTCCTCCTATCCTCATTCTCATCCTCATCCTAACCTCATCCACCTCCTCATCCTCTTCC
>NW_017728884.1:510164-511257 GCF_001865875.1 Lupinus angustifolius
CGTCCTCATCCTATCCTCATCCTATCCTCATCCTCATCCTAATCCTATCCTAATCTTTATCCTCATCCTCATCCTCATCTTCATCCTCATCCTCATCCTCATCCTCATCCTCATCCTCATCCTAATCCTCGTCCTCATCATCTTGCTCATCCTTATCCTCATCTTATCCTCATCCTCATTCTCGTCCTCCTCCTATTCTCGTCCTCGTCCTTATCCTCTTCCTCATCCTTATCCTCATCCTCTTCCATATTCTCGTCCTCATCCTCGTCCTCTTCCTATCCTCATCCTCGTCCTCTTCCTATCCTCATCCTCGTCCTCTTCCTATCCTCATCCTCGTCCTCTTCCTATCCTCATCCTCGTCCTCTTCCTATCCTCATCCTCGTCCTCTTCCTATCCTCATCCTCGTCCTCTTCCTATCCTCATCCTCGTCCTCTTCCTATCCTCATCCTCGTCCTCTTCCTATCCTCATCCTCGTCCTCTTCCTATCCTCATCCTCGTCCTCTTCCTATCCTCATCCTCGTCCTCTTCCTATCCTCATCCTCGTCCTCTTCCTATCCTCATCCTCGTCCTCTTCCTATCCTCATCCTCGTCCTCTTCCTATCCTCATCCTCGTCCTCTTCCTATCCTCATCCTCGTCCTCTTCCTATCCTCATCCTCGTCCTCTTCCTATCCTCATCCTCGTCCTCTTCCTATCCTCATCCTCGTCCTCTTCCTATCCTCATCCTCGTCCTCTTCCTATCCTCATCCTCGTCCTCTTCCTATCCTCATCCTCGTCCTCTTCCTATCCTCATCCTCGTCCTCTTCCTATCCTCATCCTCGTCCTCTTCCTATCCTCATCCTCGTCCTCTTCCTATCCTCATCCTCGTCCTCTTCCTATCCTCATCCTCGTCCTCTTCCTATCCTCATCCTCGTCCTCTTCCTATCCTCATCCTCGTCCTCTTCCTATCCTCATCCTCGTCCTCTTCCTATCCTCATCCTCGTCCTCATCCTATCCTCCTCCTCATTCTTGTCCTCATCCTTTCCTCTTCCTCTTCCTCATCCTCCTCCTTATCCTCCTTTTCATCCTATCCTCATTCTCATCCTCCTCCTATCC
>NW_017728884.1:511357-511981 GCF_001865875.1 Lupinus angustifolius
CATCCTCCTCTTCATCCTATCCTCATTCTCATGCTCCTCCTATCCTTATTCTCATCCTCATCCTCATCCTAACCTCATACTCATCCACATCATCATCCTCTACCTCATCCTCATCCTCTTCCAAGTTCTCATCCTCATCCTATCCTCATCCTCATCCTCATTCTCGTCCTCCTCTTATCCTCATCCTCGTCTTCATCTTCTTCCTCATCCTCATCCTCATCCTCATCCTCATCCTCATCCTCATCCTCATCCTCATCCTCATCCTCATCCTCATCCTCATCCTCATCCTCATCCTCATCCTCATCCTCATCCTCATCCTCATCCTCATCCTCATCCTCATCCTCATCCTCATCCTCATCCTCATCCTCATCCTCATCCTCATCCTCATCCTCATCCTCATCCTCATCCTCATCCTCATCCTCATCCTCATCCTCATCCTCATCCTCATCCTCATTCTCGTCCTCCTCTTATCCTCATCCTCGTCCTCATCCTCTTGCTCATCCTCATTCTTGTCCTCCTCTTATCCTCATCCTCGTCTTCATCTTCTTCCTCATCCTCATCCTCATCCTCTTCTACATTCTCATCTTCTTCCTCATCCTCTTGCTCATCCTCATCCTCATTCTT
>NW_017728884.1:512081-513219 GCF_001865875.1 Lupinus angustifolius
TCCTCATCCTATCCTCGTCCTCATCCTCATCCTCTTCCTCATCCTATCCTTATCCTATCCTCATCCTTATCCTTATCCTCGTCCTCATCCTCTTGCTCATCCTCATTCTTGTCCTCCTCTTATCCTCATCCTCGTCTTCATCCTCTTCCTCATCCTCATCATTATCCTCTTCCACATTCTCATCTTCGTCCTCATCCTTTTGCTCATCCTCATTTTCATCCTTATTCTTGTCCTCCTCTTATCCTCATCCTCGTCTTCATCCTCTTCCTCATCCTCATCATTATCCTCTTCCACATTCTCATCTTCGTCCTCATCCTTTTGCTCATCCTCATTTTCATCCTTATTCTTGTCCTCCTCTTATCCTCATCCTCGTCTTCATCCTCTTCCTCATCCTCATCATTATCCTCTTCCACATTCTCATCTTCGTCCTCATCCTTTTGCTCATCCTCATTTTCATCCTTATTCTTGTCCTCCTCTTATCCTCATCCTCGTCTTCATCCTCTTCCTCATCCTCATCATTATCCTCTTCCACATTCTCATCTTCGTCCTCATCCTTTTGCTCATCCTCATTTTCATCCTTATTCTTGTCCTCCTCTTATCCTCATCCTCGTCTTCATCCTCTTCCTCATCCTCATCATTATCCTCTTCCACACATCCTCATCCTCGTTCTCATGCGCAACCTATACTCATCCTCATCCTTATCCTCTTCCTCATCCTATCCACATCCTCTTCCACATTTTCATCCTCATCCTATCCTCATCCTCATCCTCATCCTCCTCATCCTATCCTCGTCCTCGTGCTATCCTCATTCTCATTCTCGTCCTCATCCTCAGCCTATCCTCATTCTCTTTCTCGTCCTCATCCTATCCTCTTCGTTATCGTCATCCTATCCTCATTCTCATTCTCGTCCTCATCCTCAGCCTATCCTCATTCTCTTTCTCGTCCTCATCCTATCCTCTTCGTTATCGTCATCCTATCCTCATTCTCATCCTCCTCCTATCCTCATCCTCACCCTAATCCTATTCTCTTCCTCATTCTCGTCCTCATCCTCAGCCTATCCTCATTCTCTTTCTCGTCCTCATCCTATCCTCTTCGTTATCGTCATCCTATCCTCATTCTCATTCTCGTCCTCATCCTT
>NW_017728884.1:513319-513950 GCF_001865875.1 Lupinus angustifolius
ATCCTCTTCCTCATCTTCATCCTATCCTCATTCTCATTCTTGTCCTCATCCTATCGTCATTCTCATTCTCGTCCTCATCCTATCCTCCTCGTTATCCTCATCCTCTTCCTCATCCACTTCCTGATCCTTATCCTATCCTCATCCTCATCCTCATCCTATCCTCATCCTCGTCCTCATCCTTTCCTCATCCTCGTCCTCATCCTCCTCTTCATCCTATCCTCATTCTCATCCTCCTTCTATCCTGATCCTCATCCTGATCCTCATCCTCATTCTCATCCTATCTTCATCCCCATCCTCATCCTCATCCTATCCTCATCCTCATCCTATCCTATCCTCATCCTTGTCCTCATCCTTATCCTCATCCTCCTCCCTTCCTCATCCTCGTTCTCATTCGCATCCTATACTCATCCTCATCGTTATCCTCATCCTCTTCCTCATCCTATCCTCATCCTCTTGCACATTCTCATCCTCATCCTATCCTCATCCTCATCGTCATTCTCGTCCTCATCCTATCCTCCTCCTCATCCTCATCCTATCCTCATTCTCATTCTCGTCCTCATCCTTTCCTCATCCTCATCCTTATCCTCCTCCTCATCCTCTTCTTCATCCTATCCTCATTCTCATCCTCCTC
>NW_017728884.1:514050-514775 GCF_001865875.1 Lupinus angustifolius
TCCTCATCCTCATCCTATCCTCATTCTCATTCTTGTCCTCATCCTCAGCCTCCTCCTCATCCTATCCTCATCCTCATCCTCTTCCACATTCTTATCCCCATCCTATCCTCATCCTGATTCTCGAACTCATCCTATCCTCATCCTCATTATCGTCCTTATCCTCTCCTCATCCTCATCCTATCCTTATCCTCATTCTGGTCCTCATCCTGATCCTCTTCCTCATCCCCATCCTATCCTCATCCTCATCCTATCCTCATCCTCATTCTCATCCTCATTCTCGTCCTCATGCTATCCTCATTCTCATTCTCGTCCTCTCCCTATCGACTTCCTCATCCTCATCCTCATCCTCTTCCTCATCCTCATCCTATCCTCATTCTCATTCTCGTCCTCATCCCATCCTAATCCTCGTCCTCATCCACATCTTATCGTCATCCTCGTCCTCTTCCTCATCCTCATCCTATCCTCATCCTCCACCTCATCCTATCCTCATCCTTATTATCGTCCTCATCCTATCCTCATGCTCATCCTCTTCCTCATCCTCATCCTCATCCTCTTTCTCATCCTCATCCTCATCCTCATCCTCATCCTATCCTAATTCTCATTCTCGTCCTCATCCTATTTTCCTCCTTATCCTCATCCTCTTCTCATCCTCATCCTCATCCATATCCTATCCTCATCCTCATCTTATCCTCTTCCTTATCCTCATCCACTTCCTCATCCTCATC
>NW_017728884.1:514875-515474 GCF_001865875.1 Lupinus angustifolius
CATCCTATCCTTATCCTCATCCACATCCTATCCTCATCCTCATCTTCGTTCTTATCCTTTCCTCTTCCTCATCCTTATCCTTTCCCATTCCTCATCCTCCTCCTCCTCCTCATCCTATCCTCATTCTCATCCTCCTCCTATCCTCATCCTCATCCTCATCCTCATCCTCATCCTCATCCTCATCCTCATCCTCATCCTCATCCTCATCCTCATCCTCATCCTCATCCTCATCCTCATCCTCATCCTCATCCTCATCCTCATCCTCATCCTCATCCTCATCCTCATCCTCATCCTCATCCTCATCCTCATCCTCATCCTCATCCTCATCCTCATCCTCATCCTCATCCTCATCCTCATCCTCATCCTCATCCTCATCCTCATCCTCATCCTCGTCCTCATCCTCTTACTGATATAAACCATGGAGGGGCAACCTATGATTGTGGAGGACAATCTTACAAGTAAGAGAGCCACTTGGAGCCCACATTCTTGGAAGGAAATGATAATAGTTTTTAGTTAATATTTTCAATAAATTGAGATTTTATTCTCATGGTCTTAGGATTTATTTTAGTCTTAGGATTTATTTTAATTATTATCTAAGT
>NW_017728884.1:515574-515859 GCF_001865875.1 Lupinus angustifolius
TGAATGCAAATCAATGTAATTTACTCACTCATTCATGTTGAATCAAGGCTTGGGCTATATGTAACCGAATTGCCTTATGAATAAAGAATTCGGACTTTAGTTGGATAATTTTCCATTGCTAGTTGAGATTTCTCCTAGTTTCTTGGTTGAACCAAGGCCCTTTTTCTTATCAAGGTTCCTTTCCATGTGGCGAAATTCCTTAGGCTTATCAAGCATCCAGCTTGTGGCGCCTCCACCCTTCAATCTTCTCCAAGTTCTCTTATCTTCCTCACACCTTAAGACCAC
>NW_017728884.1:515959-516227 GCF_001865875.1 Lupinus angustifolius
AAATCGTGCCTATATACAATACACTTATTCCATATGCATTTCATCCAATTTTCATACACAAAAACGTTGACATTAATAAAAAAATTCTATTCCGCGAGTCCAATTAAGTTTCAGGCAAGAACTATCGGCAAAGAAAGCAAACCACCCCCTGGAGGTTCGCATCACTTACTCATCCTCATCCTCATCCTATCGTCATCCTCATTCTCGTCCTCCTCTTATGCTCATCCTCATCCTCATCCTCATCCTCATCCTCATCCTCATCCTCCTC
>NW_017728884.1:516327-516586 GCF_001865875.1 Lupinus angustifolius
CTCATCCTCATTCTCGTCCTAATCCTATCCTCATCCTCGTCCTCATTCTCTTCTGCATCCTCATCCTCATCCTATCCTCATTCTCATTTTGGTCTTATCCTATCCTCATTCTCATTCTCGTCCACTTCCAATCGTCATCCTCTTCCTCATCCTCATCCTCGTCCTCATCCTATCCTCATCATCATCCTCATCCTAATCCACATCCTCATCCTATCCCCATCCTCATTCTCGTCGTCATCCTATCCTCATCCTCCTCCTC
>NW_017728884.1:516686-517229 GCF_001865875.1 Lupinus angustifolius
TCATCCTCATCCTCGTCCTCATCCTATCCTCATCCTCATTCTCGTCCTCATCCTCCTCCTCATCCTATACTGATACTCATTCTCGTCCACATCCTATCCTGATACTCATTCTCGTCGTCATCGAATCCTTATCCTCATCCTGTTCCTCATCCTCATCCTATCCTCATTCTCGTCCTCGCTCTCTTCCTCGTCCTCATCCTCCTCCTCATTCTCATCCTAAACTCATCTTCATGGTATCCTCATCCTAAACTCATCTTCATGGTATCCTCATCCTCATCCTCATTCTCGTCCTCATCCTATCCTCATCCTCAACCTCATCCTATCCTCATCCTCATTCTCGTCCTCAGCCTATCCTCTTCCTCAATCTCATCCTCAACCTCATCCTAACCCTCATCATCCTCCTCATCCTATCCTCATCGTCATCCTATCCTCATCTTCATCCTCATTCTCAATCTCGTCCTCATCCTATCCTCCTCCTTATCCTTATCCTCTTTCTCATCCTCATCCTTATCCTATCCTCATCCTCATCCTCATCCTCATTCT
>NW_017728884.1:517329-517918 GCF_001865875.1 Lupinus angustifolius
TCCTCATCCTCGTCCTCAGCCTCATCCTCATCCTATCCTCATTCTTGTCCTCATCCTCATTCTTGTCCTCATCCTATCCTCATCCTCATCCTAACCCTATCCTCATTCTCATTCTCTTTCTCATCCTATCCTCATCCTCTCTCTCGTCCTCATCCTATCATCATCCTCTTCCTCATCCTCGTCCTCATCCTATCGTCATCATCTTCCTCATCCTCATCCCCATCCTCATCCTCATCCTAATCCACTTCCTGATCCTCATCCTCATTCTCATCCTATCCTCATCATCATCCTCATCCTCACCGTAATCCACATCCTCATCCTCATCCTATCCTCGTCCTCGTTCTCTTCCTCATCCTCTTCCTCATCCTCATCCTCCTCCTCCTCCTCATCCTAAACTCATCTTCATGGTATCCTCATCCTCATTCTCGTCCTCATCCTATCCTCATCCTCATCCTTATCCTCATCCTATCCTCATCCTCATTCTCGTCCTCAGCATATCCTCTTCCTCAATCTCATCCTCATCCTCATCCTCCACCTCATCCTATCCTCATCCTTATCCTATCCTCATCCTCATCCTCATCCTCATTCT
>NW_017728884.1:518018-518220 GCF_001865875.1 Lupinus angustifolius
ATCCTCATCCTCGTCCTCATCCTCATCCTCATTCTTGTCCTCATCCTATCCTCATCCTCATCCTCATTCTTGTCCTCATCCTATCCTCATCCTAATCTTAACCCTATGCTCATTCTCATTCTCTTCCTCATCCTATCCTCATCCTCTCTCTCTCGTCCTCATCCTATCATCATCCTCTTCCTCATCCTCATCCTCGTACTCA
>NW_017728884.1:518320-518596 GCF_001865875.1 Lupinus angustifolius
CATCCTCATCCTATCCTCCTCCTCATCCTCATCCTCATCCTCCTCCTCATCCTATCCTCATCCTCATCTTCTTCCACATTCTTATCCCCATCCTATCCTCATCCTAATTCTCGAACTGATCCTATCCTCATCCTCATTATTGTCCTTATCCTATCCTCATCCTCATCCTTGTCCTCATCCTATCCTTATCCTCATTCTGGTCCTCATCCTCATCCTCCTCCTCATCCCCATCCTATTCTCATCCTCATCCTATCCTCATCCTCATCCTCATCCTCA
>NW_017728884.1:518696-519896 GCF_001865875.1 Lupinus angustifolius
CCACATCCTATCCTCATCCTCATCCTCATTCTGCTCCCCATCCTATCCCCTTCCTCATCGTATCCTCATCCTTATCCTCATCCTCTTCCTCATCCTCATCCTCATCCTCGTGCTCATCCTCATCCTCATCCTCACCCTCATCCTCTTCCTCATCCTATCCTCATCCTCATCCTCATCCTTATCCTATCCTCATCCTCATCCTCATCCTTATCCTATCCTCATCCTCATCCTCATCCTTATCCTATCCTCATCCTCATCCTCATCCTTATCCTATCCTCATCCTCATCCTCATCCTTATCCTATCCTCATCCTCATCCTCATCCTTATCCTATCCTCATCCTCATCCTCATCCTTATCCTATCCTCATCCTCATCCTCATCCTATCCTCATCCTCATCCACATTCTCGTCCTAATCCTATCCTCATCCTCGTCCTCATTCTTGTCCACATCCTCATCTTCATCCTATCCTCATTCTCATTCTCTTCTTATCCTATCTTCATTCTCATTCTCGTCCACTTCCTATCCTCATCCTCTTCCTCATCCTCATCCTCGTCCTCATCGTATCCTCATCATCATCCTCATCCTAATCCACATTCTCAATCCTCATCCTCATTCTCGTCGTCATCCTATCCTCATCCTCCTCCTCCTCCTCATCCTCATCCTATCCTCATCCTATCCTCATCCCCATCCTCTTCCTCATTCTCGTCCTCATCCTATCATCATCCTCTTCCTGATTCTCATTCTCATCCTCGTCCTCATCCTATCTTCATCATCATCCCCATCCTCATCCTAATCTACTTCCTCATCCTCATCTTATTCTCATCATCATCCTCGTCCTCATCCTATCCTCATCCTCATTCTCGTCCTCATCCTCCTCCTCATCTTATCCTCGTTCTCATTCTCGTCCACATCCTATCTTGATACTCATTCTCGTCGTCATCCTATCCTTAACCTCATCCTGTTCCTCATCCTCATCCTATCCTCATTCTCGTCCTCGTTCTCTTCCTCATCCTCTTCCTCCTCCTCATCCTCATCCTAAACTCATCTTCATGGTATCCTCATCCTCATCATCATTCTCGTCCTCATGCTATCCTCATCCTCATTCTCCTCCTCATCATATCCTCATCCTCAACCTCATCCTTATCCTATCCTCAACCTCATCCTATCCTCTTCCTTATCCTCATCCTCTTCCTAATCCTC
>NW_017728884.1:519996-520463 GCF_001865875.1 Lupinus angustifolius
ATCCTAGCCTCATCCTCATTCTCGTCCTAGTCCTATCTTCATCCTCATCCTCATCCTCGTCGTCATCCTATCCTCATCCTCATTCTCGTCCTCATTCTCATCCTCATCCTCCTCCTATCCTCATCCTCGTCCTCATCCTCATCCTGATCCTCGTCCTCTTCCTCATCTTTATTCTCATCCTCATCGTAATCGACTTCCTCATCCTCATCCTATCCTCATCCTCGTCCTCATCCTCACCCTATCCTCCTTCTCGTCCTCATCCTATCCTCATCCTCATCCTCTTCCTCATCTTCATTCTATTCCTTATCTCGTCCTCATCCTATCATCATCTTCATCCTGATTCTCTTTCTCATTCTCGTCCTCATCCTGTCCTCTTCCTCATCCTATCCTCATCCTCATCCTCATCCTCATCCTCCTCCTTATCCTCATCCTATCCTCATCCTCCTCCTATCCTCATCCTCATCCTC
>NW_017728884.1:520563-521207 GCF_001865875.1 Lupinus angustifolius
CCTCATCCTCATTCTTGTCCTCATCCTATCCTCATCCTCATCCTAACCCTTTCCTCATTCTCATTTTCTTCCTCATCCTATCCTCATCCTCTCTCTTGTCCTCTTCCTCATCCTCATCCTCGTCCTCATCCTATCCTCAACATCATCCCCATCCTCATCCCCATCCTCATCCTCATCGTAATCCACTTCCTCATCCTCATCCTCATTCTCATCCTATCCTCATCATCATCCTCATCCTCATCCTAATCTACATCCTAATCCTCATCCTAACCTCATCCTCATTCTCGTCGTCATCCTATCCTCATCCTCCGCCTCATCCTCATCCTATCCGCATCCCCATCCTCTTCCTCATCCTCGTCCTATCCTCATCGTCATCCTATCCTCATTCTCATTCTCTTCCTCATCCTATCCTCATCCTCATTCTCGTCCTCATCCTATCATCATCCTTTTCCTCATTCTCCTCTTCATCTTATCGTCATCATCATCCCCATCCTCATCCTCATCCTCATCCTAATCTACTGCCTCATCCTCATCATATTCTCATCCTCGTCCTCGTCCTCATCCTCATCCTATCCTCATCCTCATCCTATCCTCATCCTCCTCCTCATCCTATCCTCATACTCATTCTCGTCCACATCCTATCC
>NW_017728884.1:521307-522109 GCF_001865875.1 Lupinus angustifolius
ATCCTCTTCCTCATCCTCATCCTTATCCTATCCTCATCCTCATCCTATCCTCTTCCTAATCCTCGACCTCCTCCTATCCTCATCGTTATCCTCATCCATATCCTAGTCCTATCTTCATCCTCATCCTCGTCCTCATCCTCATCCTCGTCCTCATCCTATCCTCATCCTCATTCTCGTCCTCATCCTATCCTCATCCTCATCCTCTTCCTCATCCTCATCCTCCTCCTATCCTCATCCTCGTCCTCATCCTCATCCTCGTCCTCATCCTATCCTCATCCTCATTCTCGTCCTCATCCTATCCTCATCCTCATCCTCTTCCTCATCCTCATCCTCCTCCTATCCTCATCCTCGTCCTCATCCTCATCCTCGTCCTCATCCTATCCTCATCCTCATTCTCGTCCTCATCCTATCCTCATACTCATTCTCGTCCTCATCCTATCCTTATCCTCATCCTGTTCCTTATCCTCATCCTATCCTCATTCTCGTCCTCGTTCTCTACCTCATCCTCTTCCTCATCCTCATCCTCATCCTCCTCCTGATGTAATCCTATAGGGGGATTACGTTTTTGTTTTGGATCATTCTTGATGGTAATTACTTTTTGGGACTTTTGGAATTGAATTTGTTTCGGATGTTTTGAATGTTGTTTGGTTGTGTTGTGGGTCGTGGGGTTTTGATTGTGTTTGATGGATTTGGTGGTTGTTTGGTTGATGATTGGTGTACTTGTGATGTTATGGAATGTGTTTGGGATATGTTTGGGGAATTTTGGCCGTGAGGATTAGGGTTATGTGAGAGTGTTTTATGG
>NW_017728884.1:522209-523622 GCF_001865875.1 Lupinus angustifolius
ATGCTCGTCCTCATCCTATCCTCATCCTCATCCTATCCTCATCCTCATCCTCATCCACATCTTATCCTCATCCTCATTCTCGTGCTAATCCTATCCTCATCCTCATCCTCTTCCTCATCCCCATCCTATGCTCATCCTCTTCCTCATTCTCGTCCTCATCCTCATCCTCTTCCTCATCCTCATCCTCTTCCTCTTCCTAATCCTAACCTCCTCCTCATTCTCGTCCTCCTCCTTCTCCTCATCCTATCCTCATCCTCATCCTCATTCTACTCCGAATACTATCCCCATCCTCATCCTCATTCTCATTCTCGTCCTCATCCTAACCTCATCGTTTTCCTCATCCTCATCCTCTTCCTCTTCCTCATCCTCATCCTATCCTCATTCACTTGCTCATCCTATCCTCTTCCTCTTCCTATCCTCCTCCTCATTCTCTTTATCATCCTATCCTCATCCTCCTTCTCATCCTATCCTCATCCTCATCCTATCCTCCTCCTTATCCTCATCCTCTTCCTCATCCTTATCCTCATTCTCGTCCTAATCCTATCCTCATCCTCGTCCTCGTCATCATCCTATCCTCAACCTCATCCTCCTCCTAATCCTATCCTCATCCTCATTCACGTCCTCATCCTATCCCCATCCTCTTCCTCTTCTTCATCCTATCCTCATCCTCATCCTCATCCTATGCTCGTCCTCATTGTCGTCCTCATCCTATCCTTATCCTATTCCTCTTCCTCCTCCTATCCTCCTCCTCATTCTCGTCCTTATCCTATCCTCATCCTCCTCCTCCTCCTCCCTCATCCTCATTATCATCCTAATCATATCCTCATCCTCATCCTCGTCCTCATCCTATCCTTATCCTCATTCTCGTCCTCATCCTGTCCTCATCCTCATCCCCATCTTATCCTCATCCTCATCCTCTTCCTCATCCCCACCCTATCATCATCCTCATCCTCTTCCTCATCCCCATCCTATTCTCATCCTCATCCTATCCTCATCCTCGTCCTGAACCACATCCTATCCTCATTCTCGTCCTCATCCTTTCCTCTTCCTCAAACTCCTCCTCATCTTCCTCTTCATCCTATCCTGATTCTCATACTTCTCCGATCCTCATGCTCATCCTCATCCTGATTCTCGTCCTCCTCTTATCCTCATCCTTGTCCTCATACACATCCTCTTCCGCATTCTCATCCTCATCCTATCCTCATCCTCGTCCTCATCCTCTTCCTCATCCTCATCCTCATCCTCATCCTCATCCTCATCCTTATCCTTATCCGAATCCACTTCCTCATCCTCATCCTATTCTCACCCTAATCCTATCCTCATCCTCATCTTCATCCTCATCCTCATTCTCGTCCTCATCCTGTCCTCATCCTGATGCTCGTCCTCATCCTATCCTCATCCTCATCCTAATCC
>NW_017728884.1:523722-524371 GCF_001865875.1 Lupinus angustifolius
CTCATCCTCATCCTCATCCTCATCCTCTTCCTCATCTTCATCCTCATCCTATCGTCATCCTCATCCTCATCCACATCCTATCCTCTTCATCATCCTCATCCTAATCCACTACGTCATCCTCATCCTATTCTCATTCACATTCTCATCCTATCCTCATCCTCTTCCACATCCTATCCTGATCCTCATTCTCGTCCTCATCCTATCCTCATCCTCTTCCACATCCTATCCTGATCCTCATTCTCGTCCTCATCCTATCCTCATCCTCTTCCACATCCTATCCTGATCCTCATTCTCGTCCTCATCCTATCCTCATCCTCTTCCACATCCTATCCTGATCCTCATTCTCGTCCTCATCCTATCCTCATCCTCTTCCACATCCTATCCTGATCCTCATTCTCGTCCTCATCCTATCCTCATCCTCTTCCACATCCTATCCTGATCCTCATTCTCGTCCTCATCCTATCCTCTTCCTCATCCTCATCGTATCCTCATCCTCATCCTCATTCTACTTCTCATCCTATCCTCATTTTCATTCTCGTCGTATCCTCATCCTCATCCTCATTCTACTTCTCATCCTACTTCTCATCCTATCCTCATTCTCATTCTCGTCCTCATCCTATCCTCTTCCTCATCCTCATCCTATCCTCAT
>NW_017728884.1:524471-524982 GCF_001865875.1 Lupinus angustifolius
CCTCCTCCTCATCCTATCCTCATCCTCATTCTCGTCCTCATCCTATCCTCATCCTCCACCTCATCCTCATTCATATTCTCCTCCTCATCCTCATTCTACTCCTCATCATGTCCCCATCCTCATCTTATCCTCATCCTCATGCTCGTGCTAATCTTATCCTCATCCTCATCCTCATCCTCATCCTCGTCCTCATCCTCATTACCGTCCTCATCCTATCGTCATCCTCATCCTCTTCCTCATCCTATCCTCTTCCTCATCCTCATCCTCATCCTCGTCCTCATCCTCCTCCTCATCCTACCCTCATCCTCATTCTCCTCCTCATCCTCCTCTTAATCCTATCCTCATTCTCATCCTGCTCCTATCCTCATCCTCATCTTCATCCTCATCCTAACGTCGTGCTCATCCTCATCCTCGTCTTCATCCTATCCTTATCCTCATCCTAACGTCGTGCTCATCCTCATCCTCCTCTTCATCCTATCCTTATCCTCATCCACATTCTCATCCTCATCCT
>NW_017728884.1:525082-525436 GCF_001865875.1 Lupinus angustifolius
CCTATCCTCATCCTCATTCTCGTCCTCATCCTTTCCTCTTCGTCATCCTCATCTTCATCCTCCTCCTCATCTTCCTCTTTAATCTATCCTCATCCTCATCCTCCTCCTCATCCTCCTCTTCATCCTAACCTCATCCTAATCCTCATCCTATCTTCTTCCTCATCCCGATCCTAATCCTCATCCTCATCCTCATTTTCGTCCTCCTCTTATCGTCATCCTCGTCCTCATCCTCTTGCTCATCCTCATCCTCATCCTATCCTCATCCTCATTCTCGTCCTCCTCTTATCCTCATCCTCGTCCTCATCCTCTTCCACATTCTCATCCTCATCCTATCCTCATCCTCGTCCTCATCCT
>NW_017728884.1:525536-525738 GCF_001865875.1 Lupinus angustifolius
CTTCCTCATCCCCATCCTCATCCTATCCTCATCCTCATCCTATCCTCATCCTCATTCTATCCTCATCCTCATCCTCATGCTCCCTCTCATCCTCATTCTCGTCCTCATCCTATCCTCTTCCCCTTCCTAATCCTCATCCTATTCTCATTCTCATTCTCGTACTCGTCCTTTCCTCTTCCTCATCCTCATCCTCCTCTTAATC
>NW_017728884.1:525838-526217 GCF_001865875.1 Lupinus angustifolius
CTTCCTCTTCCTCATCCTATCCTCCTCCTCATTCTCATCCTCATCCTATCCTCATCTTATCCTCATCCTATCCTCATCCTCATTCTACTCCTCATCCTATCCACATTCTCATTCTCGTTGTCATCCAATCCTCCTCCATATCCTCATCCTCTTCCTCATCCTAATCCTCATTCTCGTCATAATCCTATCCTCATCCTCATCCTATCCTCATCTTCTTCCTCATCCTCTTCCTCATTTTCATCCTATCCTCGTCCTCATCCTATCCTCATCCTCATCCTCTTCCTCTTCCTCATCTTATCCTCCTCCTCATTCTCTTCCTCATCCTATCCTCATCCTACTCCTCATCCGCATCCTATCCTCATCCTCATTATCGTCCTAA
>NW_017728884.1:526317-526656 GCF_001865875.1 Lupinus angustifolius
TCTAATCCTCATCCTATCCTCGTCCTCATCCTATCCTAATTCTCATTCTCGTCCTCCCCCTATCTTCCTCCTTATCCTCATCCTCTTCGTCATCGTCATCCTCATCCTTATCCTATCTTCATCCTCATCCTCATCCTCACCCTATCCCCTTCCTTATCCTCATCCACTTCATCTTCCTCGTACTCATCCTATCCTCATACTTATCCTCATCCTCATCCACATCCTATCCTTATCCTCATTCTCGTGCTAATCCTATCCTCATCCTCATCGTCATCCACGTCCTCAACCTCATTCTCGTCCTCATCCTCTCCTCATCCTCATCCTCTCCTCATCCTCATC
>NW_017728884.1:526756-527437 GCF_001865875.1 Lupinus angustifolius
TCCTCTTCCTCATCCTCATTCTACTCCTCATCCTCATTCTCGTCCTCATCCTTGTCCTAATCCATATCATATCCTCATCCTCATTCTCGTTCTAATCCTATCCTCATCCTCATCCTAACTTCATGCTCTTCCTCATCCTCATCGTCATCCACTTCCTCATCCTCATCCACATTCACGTCCTCATCATATCCTCATCCTCATCCTCATTCTCGTCCTCATCCTCTTCCTCATCCTCATCCTCATCCTCATCCCATGCTCATCCTCATTCTCAACCTCATCCTATCCTCATCCGCCTCCTCATCCTATCCTCTTCCTCATCCTGATTCTACTCCTTATCCTATCCCCATCCTCATCCTCATCCTATCCTCATTCTCATTCTCGTCCTCATCCTATCCTAATCCTTATCCTATCGTTATCCTCATCCTCCTCCTACCCTCTTCCTTATCCTCATCCACATTCACGTCCTCATCCTATCCTCATCCTCCTCCTCATTCTCCTCCTCATCCTATCCTCATCCTCATTCAGATCCTCCTCCTATCCTCATCCTCTTCCTCATCCTATCCTCATCCTATCCTCGTCATCATTCTCGTCCTCATCCTATCCTCATCCTCTTCCTCATCCTATCCTCATCCTATCCTCGTCATCATTCTCGTCCTCATCCTATCCTCATCCTCTTCCTCA
>NW_017728884.1:527537-527759 GCF_001865875.1 Lupinus angustifolius
TCCTCATCCTCATCCTCCTCCTCATCCTATCCTCATCCTCATTCTCGTCCTCATCCTATCCTCGTCCTCTTCCTCATCCTCATCCTATCCTCATCCTTATCCTCATCCTCATCCTCATCCTCATCCTATCCCCATCCTCATCCTATCCTTGTCCTCATTCTCGTGCTAATCTTATCTTCATCCTCATCCTCATCCTCATCCTCGTTCTCATCCTCATTATCG
>NW_017728885.1:0-7018 GCF_001865875.1 Lupinus angustifolius
ATCCTCATCCTCATGGTCATCTTAATCCTCATTCTCATCCTCATCTTTATCCACACCCTCATCCTTATCCTCATCCCCATCCCCATCCTCATCCTCATCATCATCCTCATCCTCATCCTCATCCTCATCCTCATCCGCATCCGCATCCTCATCCTTATCCTCACCCTCATCCTTATCCTCATCCTCATTCTCATCGTCATCCTCATCCGCTTCGTCATCCTCATCCTCATCCTCATCCTCATCCTCATCCTCAAACTCATCCTCATCCTCACCCTCCTCCTCATCCTATCCTCATCCTAATCTTCTTCATCTTCCTCATCCTATCCTCATCCTCATCCTCATTCTCGTCCTCAACCTATCTTCATCCTCATCTCATCCTCATCCTCATCCTCATCCTCATCCTCATCCTCATCCTCATCCTAAACCACATCCTCATCCTCATTCTCATCCACATCCACATCCTCATCCTAATCATAATCCTCATCCTCATCCTCATCCTCATCCTAATCCTAAGCCTAACCCTAAGCCTAACCATAATACTAATCCTAATCCTAGTCCTAACCCTTATCTGAACCATAATCCTAATACTAATCCTACTCCTAATCCTATTCCTCATGCTCATCCTCATCCTCACCCTCATCCTCGTCCTCACCCTCATCCCCTCCCTCATCCTCATCCTAAACCTCATCCTCATCCTCATCCTCATCCTCATCCACATCCTCATCCTCATCCTCATCCTCATCCTCATCCTCATCCTCATCCTCATCCGCATCCTAATACTAAGCCTAACCCTAAGCCTAACCATAATCCTAATCCTAATCCTGGTCCTAACCCTTATCTTAACCCTAATCCTAATACTAATCCTACTCCTAATCCTATTGCTCATGATCATCCAAATCCTCATCCTCACCCTCATCCTCACCCTCAGCCCCACCCTAATCCTAATCATAATACTATTCCTCATCCTCAAACTCATCCTCATCCTCATCCTCATCCGCATCCTCATCCCCATCCCCATCCGAATCCTAATGATAACCCTAACCCTAACCCTAATCCTTATCCTAATCCTAATCTTAATTCTAATTCTAATCCTAATCCTAACCCTAATCTTATTCGTAATCCTAATACTAACCCTAATCCTACTCCTAAACCTAATCCTCAACCTCGTCATCATCCTCATCCTCATTCTCATCTTAATCCTCATTCTGACCCTCATCCTCATCCTCACCCTCATCCTGATCCTGATCCTCATCCTCATCCTCATCCTCATCCTCATCCTCATCCCCATCAAATCCCAATCCTAACCCTAAACCTAACCCTAACCCTAATCCTTATCCTAATCCTAATACTAATACTATTCCTCATCTTCATCCTCATCCTCGTCCTCATCCTCATCCTCATTCTAATCCTAATCCAAACCCTATTCCTAATCCTAATCCAAATCTTAGTCCTAATCCTAATCATAATCCTAATATTATGCCTCATCCCCATCCTCATCCTCATCCTAATCATCATTCTCATCCTCATCCTCATCCTCATCCTAATCCTAATCCTCATCCTAATCCTAATCCTCATCCACATCCTCATCCTCGTCCTCATCCTCATCCTCCTCCTCATCCTCATCCTAATCCATATCCTCATCCCCATCCTAATCCTAATCATAAACCTAATCCTAATCCTAAACCTAACCCTAACCCTAATCCTAATGCTAATCCTAATCTTAATCCTAATCTTAATCCTAATCCTAATCCTAATCCTAATACTCATCGTCATCCTCATCCTCATCCTAAACATCAATCTCATCCTCATCCTCATCCTCATCGTAATCCTAATCCTCATCCTAATCCTAATCCTAATCCTAATCCTCATCCTCATCCACGGTCTTATCCTCATCCTCATTCACATCCTCATGTTGATCCTCATCCTCATCCGGATGCTCATTCTCTTCCCCATCCTAATCCTAACCCTAATCCTAGTCCTAATCCTAATCCTAATCCTTATCCTAAGCCTAATACTCTTCCTCATCCTCATCCTCATCCTCATCCTCATCCTCATCCTCATCCTCATCCTCGTCGCTGTCCCCATCTGAATCCTAAGCCTAATCCTAACCCTAACCCTAATCCTTATCCTAATCCTAATCGTAATCCTAATCTTAACCCTAACCCTAATCCTAATCCTAATCCTAACCCTAATCCTAGTCCTAACACTAATCCTAATACTAATACTATTCCTCATCCTCATCCTCATCCTAATCCTAATCCTAACTCTAACCCGAACCTTAATCCTAATCATAATCCTAATCCTAATCCAAACCCTATTCCTAATCCTAATCCAAATCCTAGTCCTAATCCTAATCATAATCCTAATACTATTCCTCATACTCAACCTAATCATCATTCTCATCCTCATCCTCATCCTCTTCTTAATCCTCACAATAATACTAATTATAATCCTAATCCTAATCCTAATCCTAATCCTAATTCTAATCCTAATCCAAATCCTAATCCTAATCCAAATACTATTCTTAATCCTAATTCTAATTCTAATCCAAATCCTAACCCTTATCCTAGTCCTATTACTAACCCTAATCCTAATCCTAATCCTATTACAATTCCTCATCCTCATCCACATCCTCATCCGAATCCTAACTCTAACTCGATCCCTAGTCGTAATCTTAATCATAATCGTAATCCAAACCCTATTCCTAAACCTAATCCAAATCCTAGTCCAAATCCTAATCATAATCCTAATACCATTTCTCATCAACATCCTCATCATCATCCTCATCCTAATCATCATCCTCATCCTCATCCTCATCCTCATCTTCATCCTCATCCTCATCCTCATCCTCATCTTCATCCTCATCCTCATCCTCATCCTCATCTTCATCCTCATCCTCATCCTCATCCTCATCTTCATCCTCATCCTCATCCTCATCCTCATCTTCATCCTCATCCTCATCCTCATCCTCATCTTCATCCTCATCCTCATCCTCATCCTCATCTTCATCCTCATCCTCATCCTCATCCTCATCTTCATCCTCATCCTCATCCTCATCCTCATCTTCATCCTCATCCTCATCCTCATCCTCATCTTCATCCTCATCCTCATCCTCATCCTCATCTTCATCCTCATCCTCATCCTCATCCTCATCTTCATCCTCATCCTCATCCTCATCCTCATCTTCATCCTCATCCTCATCCTCATCCTCATCTTCATCCTCATCCTCATCCTCATCCTCATCTTCATCCTCATCCTCATCCTCATCCTCATCTTCATCCTCATCCTCATCCTCATCCTCATCTTCATCCTCATCCTCATCCTCATCCTCATCTTCATCCTCATCCTCATCCTCATCCTCATCTTCATCCTCATCCTCATCCTCATCCTCATCTTCATCCTCATCCTCATCCTCATCCTCATCTTCATCCTCATCCTCATCCTCATCCTCATCTTCATCCTCATCCTCATCCTCATCCTCATCTTCATCCTCATCCTCATCCTCATCCTCATCTTCATCCTCATCCTCATCCTCATCCTCATCTTCATCCTCATCCTCATCCTCATCCTCATCTTCATCCTCATCCTCATCCTCATCCTCATCTTCATCCTCATCCTCATCCTCATCCTCATCTTCATCCTCATCCTCATCCTCATCCTCATCTTCATCCTCATCCTCATCCTCATCCTCATCTTCATCCTCATCCTCATCCTCATCCTCATCTTCATCCTCATCCTCATCCTCATCCTCATCTTCATCCTCATCCTCATCCTCATCCTCATCTTCATCCTCATCCTCATCCTCATCCTCATCTTCATCCTCATCCTCATCCTCATCCTCATCTTCATCCTCATCCTCATCCTCATCCTCATCTTCATCCTCATCCTCATCCTCATCCTCATCTTCATCCTCATCCTCATCCTCATCCTCATCTTCATCCTCATCCTCATCCTCATCCTCATCTTCATCCTCATCCTCATCCTCATCCTCATCTTCATCCTCATCCTCATCCTCATCCTCATCTTCATCCTCATCCTCATCCTCATCCTCATCTTCATCCTCATCCTCATCCTCATCCTCATCTTCATCCTCATCCTCATCCTCATCCTCATCTTCATCCTCATCCTCATCCTCATCCTCATCTTCATCCTCATCCTCATCCTCATCCTCATCTTCATCCTCATCCTCATCCTCATCCTCATCTTCATCCTCATCCTCATCCTCATCCTCATCTTCATCCTCATCCTCATCCTCATCCTCATCTTCATCCTCATCCTCATCCTCATCCTCATCTTCATCCTCATCCTCATCCTCATCCTCATCTTCATCCTCATCCTCATCCTCATCCTCATCTTCATCCTCATCCTCATCCTCATCCTCATCTTCATCCTCATCCTCATCCTCATCCTCATCTTCATCCTCATCCTCATCCTCATCCTCATCTTCATCCTCATCCTCATCCTCATCCTCATCTTCATCCTCATCCTCATCCTCATCCTCATCTTCATCCTCATCCTCATCCTCATCCTCATCTTCATCCTCATCCTCATCCTCATCCTCATCTTCATCCTCATCCTCATCCTCATCCTCATCTTCATCCTCATCCTCATCCTCATCCTCATCTTCATCCTCATCCTCATCCTCATCCTCATCTTCATCCTCATCCTCATCCTCATCCTCATCTTCATCCTCATCCTCATCCTCATCCTCATCTTCATCCTCATCCTCATCCTCATCCTCATCTTCATCCTCATCCTCATCCTCATCCTCATCTTCATCCTCATCCTCATCCTCATCCTCATCTTCATCCTCATCCTCATCCTCATCCTCATCTTCATCCTCATCCTCATCCTCATCCTCATCTTCATCCTCATCCTCATCCTCATCCTCATCTTCATCCTCATCCTCATCCTCATCCTCATCTTCATCCTCATCCTCATCCTCATCCTCATCTTCATCCTCATCCTCATCCTCATCCTCATCTTCATCCTCATCCTCATCCTCATCCTCATCTTCATCCTCATCCTCATCCTCATCCTCATCTTCATCCTCATCCTCATCCTCATCCTCATCTTCATCCTCATCCTCATCCTCATCCTCATCTTCATCCTCATCCTCATCCTCATCCTCATCTTCATCCTCATCCTCATCCTCATCCTCATCTTCATCCTCATCCTCATCCTCATCCTCATCTTCATCCTCATCCTCATCCTCATCCTCATCTTCATCCTCATCCTCATCCTCATCCTCATCTTCATCCTCATCCTCATCCTCATCCTCATCTTCATCCTCATCCTCATCCTCATCCTCATCTTCATCCTCATCCTCATCCTCATCCTCATCTTCATCCTCATCCTCATCCTCATCCTCATCTTCATCCTCATCCTCATCCTCATCCTCATCTTCATCCTCATCCTCATCCTCATCCTCATCTTCATCCTCATCCTCATCCTCATCCTCATCTTCATCCTCATCCTCATCCTCATCCTCATCTTCATCCTCATCCTCATCCTCATCCTCATCTTCATCCTCATCCTCATCCTCATCCTCATCTTCATCCTCATCCTCATCCTCATCCTCATCTTCATCCTCATCCTCATCCTCATCCTCATCTTCATCCTCATCCTCATCCTCATCCTCATCTTCATCCTCATCCTCATCCTCATCCTCATCTTCATCCTCATCCTCATCCTCATCCTCATCTTCATCCTCATCCTCATCCTCATCCTCATCTTCATCCTCATCCTCATCCTCATCCTCATCTTCATCCTCATCCTCATCCTCATCCTCATCTTCATCCTCATCCTCATCCTCATCCTCATCTTCATCCTCATCCTCATCCTCATCCTCATCTTCATCCTCATCCTCATCCTCATCCTCATCTTCATCCTCATCCTCATCCTCATCCTCATCTTCATCCTCATCCTCATCCTCATCCTCATCTTCATCCTCATCCTCATCCTCATCCTCATCTTCATCCTCATCCTCATCCTCATCCTCATCTTCATCCTCATCCTCATCCTCATCCTCATCTTCATCCTCATCCTCATCCTCATCCTCATCTTCATCCTCATCCTCATCCTCATCCTCATCTTCATCCTCATCCTCATCCTCATCCTCATCTTCATCCTCATCCTCATCCTCATCCTCATCTTCATCCTCATCCTCATCCTCATCCTCATCTTCATCCTCATCCTCATCCTCATCCTCATCTTCATCCTCATCCTCATCCTCATCCTCATCTTCATCCTCATCCTCATCCTCATCCTCATCTTCATCCTCATCCTCATCCTCATCCTCATCTTCATCCTCATCCTCATCCTCATCCTCATCTTCATCCTCATCCTCATCCTCATCCTCATCTTCATCCTCATCCTCATCCTCATCCTCATCTTCATCCTCATCCTCATCCTCATCCTCATCTTCATCCTCATCCTCATCCTCATCCTCATCTTCATCCTCATCCTCATCCTCATCCTCATCTTCATCCTCATCCTCATCCTCATCCTCATCTTCATCCTCATCCTCATCCTCATCCTCATCTTCATCCTCATCCTCATCCTCATCCTCATCTTCATCCTCATCCTCATCCTCATCCTCATCTTCATCCTCATCCTCATCCTCATCCTCATCTTCATCCTCATCCTCATCCTCATCCTCATCTTCATCCTCATCCTCATCCTCATCCTCATCTTCATCCTCATCCTCATCCTCATCCTCATCTTCATCCTCATCCTCATCCTCATCCTCATCTTCATCCTCATCCTCATCCTCATCCTCATCTTCATCCTAATCGTAAGCCTAGCCCTAATCCTAATCCTAAACCTAATCCTAATCCTCACCCTAACCCTAACCCTGATCCTCATCCTCATCCTCATCGAGATCCTCCTCCTCGTCTTCAAACTCATCCTCGTCCTCCTCCTCATTCTCATCCTGATCCTCGTCCTCATCCTCATCCTCATCCTCGACCGCATCCTAATCATCATCCTCATCTTCATCCTCATCCTAATCCTAATC
>NW_017728885.1:7118-7339 GCF_001865875.1 Lupinus angustifolius
CTCATTCTCATTCTCATTCTCATCCTCATCCTCAATTCCAATCCTAATCCTAATTCTAATCCTCAACGTCATCCTCATCCATATACTCATCCTCATCCTCATCCTAATCCTCATTTTGATTGTCATTCTCATCCTCTTCCTCAACCCCATCCACATCACAATCCTAATCCTAACCCTAATCCTTAGCCTAATCCTAATCCTAATTCTAATCCTAATCCTAA
>NW_017728885.1:7439-7807 GCF_001865875.1 Lupinus angustifolius
CTAATCCGCAACCTCATCCTCATCCTCATCCTCATCTTCAACCTCTTCCTCATCCTCATCCTCATCCTGATCCTCATCCTCATCCTCTTCCTCATCCTAATCCGCAACCTCATCGTCATCGTCATCCTCATCCTAATCCTAATCCTCCTCCTAATCCTCCTATGTATCCTCATCCTCATCCTCATCCTCATCCTCATCCTAATCCTCATTCTCATTCTCATTCTCATCCTCATCCTCAACCCCATCCCCATCCCAATCCTAATCCTAATCCTAACCCCAATCCTTCGCCTAATCCTAATCCTAATTCTAATGCTAATCCTAATCCTAACCCTAATCCTAATCCTAACCCTAATCCTAACCCAAATCCT
>NW_017728885.1:7907-9098 GCF_001865875.1 Lupinus angustifolius
TCATCCTCATCCTCATCCTCATCCTCATCCTCATCCTCATCCTCATCCACATCCTCATCCTCATCCTCATCCAAATCATAATCCTCATCCTCATCCTCGTCCTCATCCTCATCCACCACCTCATCCTCATCCTCATCCTCAAGCTCATCCTCATCCTCATCCTCATCCTCATCCTAATCATCGTCCTCATCCTCATCCTCATCCACATCCTCGTCCTCACCCTCATCCTCATCCTCATCCTCATCCTCATCCTCATCCTCGTCTTCATCCTCATAATCATCCTAATCCAAATCCAAATCCTCATGCTCATTCTCATCATCATCCTCATCATCATCCTCATCCTCATCCAAATCATTATCATCATGCTCATCCTCGTCCTCTTCCTCATCCTCCACCTCATCCTCATCCTCATCCTCATCCTCATCCTCATCCTCATCCTCATCCATATCCTCATCCTCATCCTCGTCCCCATCCTCCTTCTCATCCTAATCCTAATCCTAATCCTAATGCAAACCCTAATCCAAATCTTAATCCCAATCCTAATCCTATTCCTATTCCTAATCCTCATCCTCATCCTCGTCCTCGTCCTCACCCTCATCCTCATCCTCATTGTCATCCACATCCTTATCCTTGTCCTCATCCTCAAGATGATCCTAATCCTAATCCTAATCCTCATGCTCATTCTCATCCTCATCCTCATCCAAATCATAATCCTCATCCTCAACCTCATCCTCATTCTAATCCACATCCTCGTCCTCCACCTCATCCTCACCCTCATCCTCAAGCTCATCCTCATCCTCATCCTAATCATCGTCCTCATTCTCATCCTCATCGTCATCCACATCCTCGTCCTCTTCCTCATCGTCACCCTCATCCTCATCGTCATCAACATCCTCATCCTCGTCCTCATCCTCATCGTCGTCATCATCCTCATAATCATTCTAATCCTAATCCTAATCCTCATGCTCATTCTCATCCTCATCCTCATCCTCATCCAAATCATAATCCTCATGCTCATTCTCATGCTCATCCTCATCCTCCTCCTCATCCTCATCCTCATCCAAATCATAATCCTCATGCTCATCCTCATCCTCATCATCAACCTCATGCTCATCCTCATCCTAATCCTAATCCTAATGCAAATATATTCCAAATCCTAATCCTAATCGTAATCCTAATCCTAATCCTAAT
>NW_017728885.1:9198-11065 GCF_001865875.1 Lupinus angustifolius
TGAGCATGAGGATGAGGATGAGATGAGGAGTAGGATAAGAATGAGGATGAGTATTAGGATGAGGATTAGGATGAGGATTAGTAGTAGGATTCGGATTATAATTAGGATGAGGCTGAGGATAAGAATGAGAATGAGGACTAGGATTAGGATTATGATTAGAATTAGGATTAGGATGAGGATGAGCATGAGGATGAGGATGAGAATGAGGAGGAGGACGTGGACAAGGATGAGGACGAGGATGATGATGAGGATGAGGATGATGATGATGATGATGATGATGAGGACGAGGAAGGGGATGAGGATGAGCATTAGGATTAGGATGAGGATTAGGATGAGGATGAGTATGAAGATTTAGATGAGGATGAGGATTAGAGCATGAAGATGAGGATGAGGATGGGGATGGGGATGAGGATGAGGATGAGGAAGAGGATGAGGATGAGGAAGAGGATGAGGATGAGGAAGAGGATGAGGATGAGGAAGAGGATGAGGATGAGGAAGAGGATGAGGATGAGGAAGAGGATGAGGATGAGGAAGAGGATGAGGATGAGGAAGAGGATGAGGATGAGGAAGAGGATGAGGATGAGGAAGAGGATGAGGATGAGGAAGAGGATGAGGATGAGGAAGAGGATGAGGATGAGGAAGAGGATGAGGATGAGGAAGAGGATGAGGATGAGGAAGAGGATGAGGATGAGGAAGAGGATGAGGATGAGGAAGAGGATGAGGATGAGGAAGAGGATGAGGATGAGGAAGAGGATGAGGATGAGGAAGAGGATGAGGATGAGGAAGAGGATGAGGATGAGGAAGAGGATGAGGATGAGGAAGAGGATGAGGATGAGGAAGAGGATGAGGATGAGGAAGAGGATGAGGATGAGGAAGAGGATGAGGATGAGGAAGAGGATGAGGATGAGGAAGAGGATGAGGATGAGGAAGAGGATGAGGATGAGGAAGAGGATGAGGATGAGGAAGAGGATGAGGATGAGGAAGAGGATGAGGATGAGGATGGGGATGAGGATGAGGATGAGGATGAAGATGTGGATAAGGATGAGGGTGAGCATGAGAATGAGGATTACGAATAGGATGATAATTAGGATTAGGATTAGGATTAGGGTTTGGAATAGGATGAGGATGAGCATGATGATGAGGATTAGAATTGGGATGAGGATGAGGATGAGGATGGGGATGAGGATGAGGATGAAGATGAGGATGAGGATTAGGATTAGGATGAGGAATAGGAATAGGAATAGGATTTAAATTAGGATGACGATGAGGATTAGGATTAGGATGAGGAATAGGAATAGGAATAGGATTTAAATTAGGATGACGATGAGGATTAGGATTAGGATGAGGAATAGGAATAGGAATAGGATTTAAATTAGGATGACGATGAGGATTAGGATTAGGATTAGGATTAGGATTAGGATTAGGATTAGGATTAGGGTTAGGATTAAGATATGGATTACGATTAGAATTGGGATGAGGATGAGGATGAGGATCAGAGTGAGGATGAGGATGAGGATGAGTATTAGGATGAGAATAAGGATGAGGATGAGGATGAGGATGAGGATGAAGATGAGGATGAGGATTAGGATTAGGATTAGGATTAGGATGAGGAATAGGAATAGGAATAGGATTTCAATTAGGATGACGATGAGGATTAGGATTATGATTAGGATTAGGAATAGGATTAGGACTTACATTAGGATGAGGATGATATGAGGATGAGGATAAGGATGAGTATTAGGATGAGGATGAGGATGAGTATGATGATTAGGATTAGGATTAGTATTAGGATTAGGATTAGGATTAGGATTTGGATAAGGATGAGGATTAGGATTAGGATTAGGTATAGGATTAGGATTAGGATTAG
>NW_017728885.1:11165-14726 GCF_001865875.1 Lupinus angustifolius
ATGAGGATGAGGATGAGGATTAGGATTAGGATGAGGATGAGGATGAGCATGAGGATGAGATTAGGATTAGGATAAGAATGAGGATGAGGATGAGGATGAGGATGAGGATTAGTAGTAGGATTCGGATTATAATTAGGATGAGGCGGAGGATGAGAATGAGAATGAGAATGAGGACTAGGATTACGATTACGATTAGAATTAGGATTAGGATGAGGATGAGCATGAGGATGAGGATGAGAATGAGGAGGAGGACGAGGACGAGGACGAGGATGATGATGAGGATGAGGATGATGATGATGATGATGATGAGGACGAGGAAGGGGAAGAGGATGAGCATTAGGATTAGGATGAGGATTAGGATGAGGATGAGTATGAAGATTTAGATGAGGATGAGGATTAGGATTAGGATAAGGATTAGGATTAGCAATAGCAATGATTTGGATTACGATGAGTATGTGTTGAGGATGAGGATTGGGATTATAATTATGATTAGGATTTGCATTAGGATTAGGATGAGATGAAGATGCGGATAAGGATCAGGATGAGGATTAGGATGAGGATGAGGATGCGCATGAGCATGAACATGAGGTTTAGGATTCAGATTAGGATAATGATTAGGATTAGGATTAGGATTAGGGTTTGAATTAGGATGACGATGCGGATGAGGATGAGAATGAGGATAAGGATGAGAATGAGGATGAGGATGAGGATGAGGATGAGGATGAGGATGAGGATGAGGATGAGGATGAGGATCAGGGTGAGGATGAGGATGAGGATCAGGATCAGGATGAGGATGAGGATGAGGATGAGGATTAGGATGAGGATGTGGATATGGATGAGGATTACGATGAGGATGAGGATGACGATGATGATGCGGATGAGGATGAGGATGAGGATAAGGATGAGGATGAGAATGAGGATTAGGATTAGGATTTGGATTAGGATTAGCATGACGATGAGGATTAGGATGAGGATGAGAATGAGGATGAGGAAGAGGAGGAGGATGAGGACGAGGATGAGCAGGAGGATGAGGAGTATTAGATTTAGGATTAGGAATAGGATTAGGATTAGGATTAGGAATATGAATAGGAATAGGATTAGGGCTAGGAATAGGGCTAGGATTGGGTTTGGATGGGGGATGAGAGTGAGGATGAGGACGGGGATTGGGATTATGATTAGGGTTAGGATTAAGATTAGGATGAGGATGAGAATGAGGATAAGGATGAGGATGAGGATGAGGACGAGGATGACGATGATATGACGATGATATGAGGATGAGGAAGAGGATGAGGAGGAGGATGAGGATGAGTATGAGGATGAGGATTAGGATTCGATATAGGGTTAGGATGAGGATGAGGATGAGGATGATGATGACGATGAGGATGAGGATGAGCATGGGGATGAGGATGAGGATGAGGAATGGGATGAGGATGAGGATGAGGATGAGTATGAGGATGGGGATGAGGATGAAGAAGAGGATGAGGATAAGGATGAGAATGTGGATTGGGATTAGGATGTGGATTAGGATGAGGAAGAGGATGAGGATGCAGATGAGAATGAGGATGAGATTAGGACTAGGATTTGCATTAGGATAAGGATGAAATGGGGATGAGGATAACGATGAGGATGAGGATGAGGATGAGAAGGAGCATGAGCATCAGGATTAGGATTATGATTAGGATTAGGATTAGGATTAGGTTTTGGATTAGGATGAGGATGAGGATGAGGATGAGGATGAGGATGAGCATGAGGATGAGGATGAGGATGAGGATGAGGATGAGGATGAGGATGAGGATGACTATATGGATGAGAATGAGGATTAGAATGAGTATGAGGATGAGGACGAGGATGAGGATGAGGATGAGGATTAGGATGAGGATGAGGATGAGGATGTGGTTAAGGATGAGGATACATATGAGGATGAGGATGAGGATGAGCTTGAGGATTAGGATTAGGATTAGGATTTGAATTAGGATTAGCATTAGGATGAGGATGGGTATGAGGAGTAGGAGGAGGATGAGGATTAGGAGGAGGATAAGGATGAGGATGAGGATGAGGAGGAGGATAAGGATGAGGATCAGGATGAGGATCAGGATGAGGATGAGGATGAGGATGAGGATTAGGATTAGGATGAGGATGAGAAGAGGATGAGGAAGAGGAGGAGGATGAGGACGAGGATGAGGACGAGGATGAGGATGTGGATTAGTATTAGATTTAGGATTAGGAATTGGATTAGGATTAGGATTAGGAATATGAATAGGAATAGGGATAGGGCTAGAAATAGAGCTAAGATTTGGGTTTGGAAGGGGGATGAGAGTGAGGATGAGGACGGGGATTAGGATTATGATTAGGGTTAGGATTAAGATTAGGATGAGGATGAGAATGAGGATAAGGATGAGGATGTGGATTAGGACTAGGAATAGGAATATGAATAGGAATATGATTAGGATTAGGATTAGGATTTGGATGAGGATGTGGATGAAGATGAGGATGAGGATGAGCATGAGGATTAGGATTAGGATTAGGATTACGATGAGGGCTGAAGTCCATTAATAAAAATATGAATCTGAGTTTGCACATCAAATCCATGGTTCGGGCACTTCCTGGGCATAGACTTAAATCGATCCCATGCTTTGCATAGGCTTTCCTCAGAAGGTTGGACAAAGGTGGAGATTTCAATTTTTAAATCCATGAATTTCCCTTGCGGAAAATATCTTGACATAAATATTTCCTCCATCGTATTCCAGTTGTTTTGCATATGCTGCGGGAGATCAAGGAACCATTCTTTAGTTTTTCCGATTAAAGTTAACGGAAAAAGCCTTAGAAAGATAGTTTCTTCTGCACACTCAGAGATCCCAGCGGTACCGACCAACTGATAAAATTTTGTGAGGTGGTTGTACGGATCCTCATGGTCTAATCCAGCAAAGGGGTTTGCTTACATAAGCTGTACCAACCCTTTTTTCATTTCAACTGGCCTTTGAGAGCCAGAAGGTCTCTCGATTTTTATCATATTTCTGGGATTGAAACTGACAAAACCTCCTATGCTTTCTTGGTTTTTTGCCCTAGACTCATTGTTATCTGCCATTTCTGCTCTTTTTTCTTGGAAAGTAGTTTTTGCTTTGTTTGCTTTCTTTTGTTCTCTTTTTTGCTTCTTGAGGGTTTTCTCTATTTCAGGTTCAAGAGAAAATTCAAGTTGTTTATTCCTTCTCATGCACAAAAGAAATTATTCTCTCTATTTTCGAGAAGAATTTAGAAAATTAAGAATATACATATTTATTAATCCATATTTTTGTACAAAGTAAAAAGGAAATAATTTGTACAAAAGAAAAATAAGTTTATGCACAATTAATTGATTAATGACACATAAATATGAATTGTTTTATTATTAAAGCAACTCCCCGGCAATGGCGCCAATTTGTTGAAAGTGTTGTTCGGTGTTTATTTTAGTTGGGAGTTTTCTTCTCTCAACAAATCGTCCTGACTGCAGTGTCAATTTGTTGAAAGATTAATACTCTCATTTTCGTTATGTTCCTTTTGTAAGTAAGAGAACTTGGTTTTATT
>NW_017728885.1:14826-15402 GCF_001865875.1 Lupinus angustifolius
ACCTTTTATTTATTTACGCCCTTCCGGGTTCATTTTATTAACAAACCAAACTTCTTCCTTAAGGAAGGTTGGTATTAAAGAATAAATAAAATGCGGAAAGTAAATAACAATAAATAAAAGTTAGTAAGTTAGTATCATCACTTTTGTATATTAAAAGGTGTTTTCAACAAATAATTTATTGATAACACTTTACTATTTTACAATTTACACCTCTTTCAAGATTCAATTGTAGTATAGTATAGGGTTACGTCGAACCACAAGGAATTGCCTAATAAAATAATTCATATAAACATGTCAAAGCACAAAAAATGGTTCAAACATATTTGGGTGATTTTTCGGTTTGATTTGCACATAAATAAATCAACAAGAAAAATAAACTAAGTATTCACAAATTCTTGAGGAGACAAAATCTTTTTGAATAAGGAAAATAAATTTCTCAACTTCTTGTGAGTTTGAACCACTTAGACAAATTCTTGTGTTTTACTTTGGTTAACCCCAAACACCAAGGTCTGAAATCCTCCTTTTAGTGTATATCCTAAAATGGTAGAATCATAAACACTTATATTCATCACTTAA
>NW_017728885.1:15502-15902 GCF_001865875.1 Lupinus angustifolius
AGAAAATGTTTAGGAGCATGAGCTATCCATCCAAGGATTGGATGCTTTTGAGTATCAAATGAGAATACAAAATTGATTTTTGTATCTCATTTGCCTTCTCCTTTTCTCCTCTTGAATTCTAACTAAAAATTACACAAACTTACTTGAAAATGAAAATTCTAAACTAAGAAATGAAGAAAGAATTCCTAAATGAGAGAATTATGGCCTTCCAGTATTTTTGAGAGAATTTTATGCAGAAATGGTGTGTTTCAATCTCCTTTGCTCGAAGGAATTGGCCTCCTATTTATAGGCCTCATGCCAGACTGCTGAGGTGCTGAGCTGGACCGCTCAGCCGCTGACCAAACCCTTCAGCATGGGTTTGGTCCTTTGACCAAGTAGCTTAGTCACCTCCTTGTGCATG
>NW_017728885.1:16002-51774 GCF_001865875.1 Lupinus angustifolius
ATGACTTCATGGTTTGCTTGATGGTTAAGTCAAGTCTGGTAAGCACCACCCAGCGCACCTGCTTCACCGCTGAGCTGCTTGTTCAGCAGCTTCTGACCGTGTTGACTGGGACGTGGCTTGGTGCTTGCTAATCTGGCCAGGAGTCTAGTTCTCCGCTGAGCAGCTTGGTTGGACCGTTGAGCAGCTTGGTCTTGTGCCAAGCTCGTGTCTGACCGTGTCAAGCATATTTATGACTGTGTCAGGCCTAGTCTGGTGCTAGGTTGAGCGGCTAAGCAGGTCCACTCAGCTGCCTGGTTGAGCAGTTTGGTCCAAGTCAGGCAGGTGGCCAGGTCAGGCATGTGACCAGGTCAGCTCAACGGGGCTTGTTCCACGCTCAGCTGCCTGGTTGAGCACCTTGATTTCCTTGACTTTTGTTGCTTTTTGACCATGAATCTTTTCTCTTCTTTTCTTCATTTTATTTCCTACAAAATACATAAAAAGGCAATACAAACACAAATATACCAAATTGTGATATTTTATACAAAAAGTATTGTTCTAAGTTGGTTATTCTCAATTATGCTTAAGATAAGTGCCATAAAAATGTATGATTTTTAGGTATGTTTGTTTAGGTATGTTTGGCACTTATCACCCCCTACTACTGGTCGGCAAACGGGCGACTGACACACGCATCACTTCTAGCCCGGATTATGACTTAGATACATTAAGTCATAATCCAACGCGCAGTAGCTTCGTGCCACTGGCTTTTCAACCAAGCGCAATGACCAATTGTGCGAATCAACGGTTGCTCTCGTACTAGGTTGAATTACTATTGCAATACTGTCATCAGTAAGGTAAAACTAACCTGTCTCATGATGGTCTAAACCCAGCTCACGTTCCCTATTGGTGGGTCAACAATCCAACACTTGGTGAATTCTGCTTCACAGTGATAGGAAGCGCCAACATCGAAGGATCAAAAAGCAACATCGCCATGAACGCTTGGCTGCCATAACCTAGTTATCCCTGTGGTAACTTTTATGACACCTATAGCTTCAAATTCCGAAGGACTAAAGGATCGATAGGCCACACTTTCATAGTTAATATTCCTACTGGAAATCATGATCAAATGAGCTTTTACCCTTTTGTTCCACACGAGATTTTTGTTCTCGTTGAGCTCATCTTAGGACACATGCTTTATCTTTTAACAGATGTGTCGCCCCAGCCAAACTCCCCACCTGACAATGTCTTCCGCCTATATCGATCGACCGAGGCCAAACTTGGGTCCAAAAACAGGGGCTGCGCCCCGCCTCCGATTCACGGAATAAGTAAAATAACGTTAAAAGTAGTGATATTTCACTTCCGCTGTTTCCAGCTCCCACTTATCCTACACCTCTCAAGTGAAAGTGAAGTGCACCATTGGGATTGATCTATGTTTTGATGAAGACAAACATCAAGAAAAACATGAAGACCAATATGAAGACAAGCTTGAAGATCATTCAACATACAACATGTCGAGGACTCAAGTGGTGACTTATTAGACTTAGGTTATAATTCTTTATTATTGTTTTAGAAGTCTAAGATGCTTACCATAGATATTGAGTCTAGGTTAGGTAAACCTAGGTGTGAGTCTCACAAGACTTAATAAAGTAATTAATCCACTAAAATGAGACATCATCTAGAAATATATGATAATTAGGTTCATGCATTTGAATACATTGATTTTGTACATTAAATGTATTATATTTGGAAATCTTGTATTACATGAGCATATATCATATTGGTAGTTCACCATGCATTAACAAGTTGATTTTACACTGTTTCAAGCTAATTTTACATTGTTTAATGGATTATAAACTCTGTTAATCCATTAACTTAATCAATTGTGAATAGTGTTAATCGATTAACAGAATCACATTTTTAATAGATAACTGAAAAACTGAAAACCGTTATTTTCAACAACGTGTTAATTGATTAAATGGGTACTTAATCGATTAACTGAGACTTTAGACAGTTTTCTATTTAAACTGAAATCTCAGCATATGTGGCATAAGAGCCCATACATTTTTACATCATTCTCTTAGCATATTTTCGAGTTACTCATTGTCATAACTAGGAGAAAATATTGCATGTTGTATTAGGAGAAAAATTAGATCATGCTAAGGCTTTAAGTTTCATATTCATATTGCATGTTCTTTGAAAATCCTTCTTGCATCATTCTTGTGTTTCTTGAAAAGAAAAGAGATAGTTTTCAGTGACTGCATAATTTCAGAAACCTCATGCATGTACATTCATATTAGACTAGGAAGTCTTGTGAGTTCTTGCTTAGGTTTTAGTCTTTGATCTTTATTGTAAAATCCGAGTATTACGTACTCCTTCATAACTCAAAGCATTGTAATTCAAGGATTAGGAAAATCCTAGCTGCGGTTAGGTAAGGTGTTCTTCACAAAGACTTGGATGTCTTGAGATAAAGAGCGATATATTCGTTGGGGCCGAATCGCGGTAAGAAAGGTTTTCTTGGGTTGTGGTTTTAGGAAAGGTCAAACCAAGGGTAACGAAGTTCTTTGGGTTCCAAGAAAGGAGCAATCGAGTCTTGTAATTGGAAGTGTGTATGTAATGATACATTGTGTTCTATAGTGATGAAGAAAATCTCCCAAGATTAGAAGGGGAGGCCTGGATGTAGTTTTGTAGTGGACCACAAAACAAACCAGGATAAAATCCTTGCGCAATTTTTTCTATCCCTTTCTCTTTTACATTTCAAGTTGTAATATTGCATGATATAACATGATAATTTGTATACTGGTTTTTTACTATAACTAGTTTAATTTTATGTAAAAATATATGTTGTATCATTGCCTGATTTCTCCTAACCTGCCGTGCTAAAGAGTTGTTAAACAAGATTTTCTGCATTTTTTTTTTACTATGTTTAATTGATTAGGAATAGTGCTTAATAGATTAACTGGCCATTTTTTAGCAAGTGTGAAAAACCCAAAAAGCGGAACGTGAGCTCCACCACACCTATTCAACCCCACCTTCTAGGTGTATTCTGCCACTGATAACTAACATCAAGTCATTTCACAAAGTCGGACTAGAGTCAAGCTCAAGAGGGTCTTCTTTCCCCGTTGATTCCGCCAAGCCCGTTCCCTTGGCTGTGGTTTTGCTGGATAGTAGACAGGGACAGTGGGAATCTCGTTAATCCATTCATGCGCGTCACTAATTAGATGACGAAGCATTTAGCTACGTTAAGAGAGTCATAGTTACTCCCGCCGTTTACCCGTGCTTGGTTGAATTTCTTCACTTTGACATTCAGAGCATTGGGCAGAAATCACATTGCATCAACATTCGAAGGGACCATTGCAATGCTTTGTTTTAATTAAACAGTCGAATTCCCCTTGTTCGTACGAGTTCTGAGTCGACTGTTCGACGCCCGGGGAAGAGGCCCCAAAGGGCTTGTTCCCAATCCATCCCCCGACCGGCACGCGGCGACTCGCTATCCCCATGAGAGCAGCTCGAGCAGTCCACCGACAGCCAACGGGTTCGGATTTGGGACCCATGCCCTGCCCTTAGACCCAAACCCTTTCTCGAGGTTACGGATCCATTTTGCTGACTTCCCTTGCCTACATTGTTCCATCGACCAAAGGTTGTTCACCTTCGATACCTGATGCGGTTTTGAGTACGACCGAGCGAGGGAGGCACCCGGTCCTTCGAATTTTCAAGGGCCGCCACTGGCGCACTGGACACCATGCGACGTGCGGTGCTCTTCCAGCTACCGGAGCCTACCTCTGGCTGAGCCATTTCTAGGGTAGGCAGGCTGTTAAATAGAAAAGATAACTCTTTATGGGGGACCTCGCCGACGTCTCCGAACTCCCTAATGTTGTCGTCAGTTGCCACATCCCGGTTCAGGAATTTTAACCCGACTCCCTTTCGGAGTGCGTGCTTAGAGCGCTATCAAACGCGCTTCCCCCGTCCCTTAGGATTCGACTAACCCATGTACAAGTTTCGTTCACATGGAACCTTTCTCATCTTCGCGTGCTTTAGCGCCATCCATTTTCGAGGCTAGTTGATTCGGCAGGTGATTTGTTACACACTCCTTAGCGGATTTCGATTTCGTGGCGTGGCTCAACAAAGCAACCACGCCGTCCTACCTATTTAAATTTTGAGAATAGGTCGAGGGAGTTTCACCCCTGATGCCTCTAATCATTAGCTTTACCTGATAGAACTCACCCCCAGGCTCCAGCTATCCTAAGGGAAGCTTCGGAGGGAAACAGCTACTAGACGGTTCGATTAGTCTTTCGCCCTTACACCCAAATTAGACGAACGATTTGCACGTCAGTATCGTTGCGGGCCTCCACCAGAGTTTCCTCTGGCTTCGCCCCGCTGAGGCATAGTTCACCATCTTCCGGGTCCCAACAGGTATGTTCTCACTCGAACCCTTCACAGAAAATCAAGGTCGGTCGGTGGTGCAACCCACAAGGGGATCCCACCAATCAGCTTCATTGCGCCTTACATGTTTACTTGCCCGCTGACTCGCACACATGTCTGACTCCTTGGTCCATGTTTCAAGACGGACCGAATAGAGAGTCCACAGGCCGACGCCCGAAGCACACAGGTGTCGAAGCACATCAAACGGCGCACGCTTCCAACCACAAATGCGATGATGACGTCTCCACGAGCATGTCATCAGCCCAAGCTTGGGCCACCATCACAATTCGCGTCGATCCATGCCCCAAGTTAATTGGCGTATCGGCTCTCGCCGTTCCACATCCGACCGAGGCACATCGTCGGCCTCCATCCGCTTCCCTCCTAACAATTTCAAGCACTATTTGGCTCTCTTTTCAAAGTCCTTTACATCTTTCCCTTGCGGTACTTGTTCGCTATTTGTCTCTCGCTAGTATTTAGCCTTGGACAGAATTTACCGCCCGATTGGGGCTGCATTCCCAAACAACCCGACTCGCTGACAATGCCTCGTGGTGCGATAGGGTCCATGAACGACAGGGCTCTCACCCTCTCTAGCGCCCCCTTCCTGGGGACTTGGGCCCGATCCACCGCTGTGGACGCTTCTCCAGACTACAAATCGGACATCGAGGGAGAGCGATTCTCATGGTGGGCTTTTCCCGGTTCGCTCGCCATTACTAAGGGAATCCTTGTTAGTTTCTTTTCATCCGCCTATTGATATGCTTAAACTTAGTGGGTAGCCCCGCCTGACCTGAGATTCCCGTATTAGGAGGCCAATAGACCCCCATGCGTCAAAGAGTCGCAAAGCTGGTGGAGGTGACACGCATGATCAGTCTCGAGCTTTAGCTCAGCCACCATCCATCACAGCGCTCTCCACCGCGGACTCAGTTTTCAACCAACCATGAGAAATTCTCGCGGGAAGCCAACATTCACCCCGCTTGGTGCCTAGCACGTGGCCTAGGCATGGGGCAACAATGTGCAACACCCAGGCAGGCATACCCTCGGCCTAATGGCTTCGGGCGAAACTTGCATTCAAAGACTCGATGGAAATGTGTTTTTCTTGGTTACAAACAGGGAATCAAAGGGTATATAATGTTTGATTGCATGAACAAAGAAACATTTTTGTCCATGAATGTCATCTTTTTTGAAAATGTCTTTCCCTTCAAAAATGAGAAAGATCAATCTGAACAAGGTATGGACATTTCTCTCCCTACATCATCTTACAATAATAAGGATGTTTTTCTTAATCATGACTATGTAAATATGCCTAGACATTCCAATGAGACTCCAGTAATTGAGAATAGTAATGACTCTGATGTAAATCATATAGAAGAGAATGAGTCTGACTTGAATAACATGGATGAAAGTCTTGATTTTAACAATAACAATAATCAAAGCCTAAGAAGGTCTTCTAGACAAAAGAATGCCCCTAACTACTTGAAAGATTACCACTATTCTTTTGGCCTTAGTACAATGTGTATGGATGGTAAAAATGTGAAGTTTCCCTTATCTAAAGTTCTATCTTATGATAAGCTTTCATCATCTCACAAGAAACTCATTCTAACCATCATCTCTAACACTGAACTTGAGAATTATAGTGAGGCTGTTAGGCATCAACATTGGATTGATGCTATTAACACTGAATTAAGTGCTCTAGAGAAAAATAATACTTGGATTTTAACCAAGTTTCCTAAAGATAAAAGAGCCATAGGATGTAAGTGGGTCTTCAAAACCAAATATCATGCTGATGGTAGCATAGAAAGGCACAAGGCAAGGCTACTTTGACACATTTAGTCTTGTGGTCAAGATAACAACTATCAGAACCATAATCGCCCTTGCTTCTTTAAAAGGTTGGCATCCTCATCAACTAGATGTTAACACTGCCTTTTTACATGGTGACCTTGTTGAGAAGGTCTACATGAAGCCTCCTCCAAGACTTAAAATCAATGATGAATCCCTTGTTTGCAAGTTAGAGAAATCCCTTGTTTGCAAGCCAGTAGGCAATGGAATGCCAAACTTACTACTGTGTTAATTCAACATGGCTTTCTTCAATCAAGAGTTGATTACTCCCTCTTTACCAAAATTAACACCAAACGATATACTGTTATAATTGTGTATGTAGATAATCTTGTTATTGCAGGAGACAACCTTGATGAAGTCCAATGTGTGAAGGATCTTCTAGACAGAAAATTCAGCATCAAGGACCTTGGAATTCTCAAGTATTTCCTTGGTATTGAAGTATCTAGGAACAATGATGGAATAAGTCTTTGCCAGGGGAAGTATACTCTTGACTTACTTCAAGACACTAGTATGTTAGCTAACAAACCTTGCTTTAGTCCTATGGATTATAATATTAGATTGCATAGTGAATCTGGTGCTATTTATTCTGATATAACCTCATATAGGAGGCTTATTGGCAAACTGGTCTATTTAACTCACACTAGACCAAATATTTCTTATGCCATTGGGCATCTAAGCCGGTTCTTGGCTGCCCCTAGAATGTACCATTTTAAAGTTGCCTTAAGAATTCTCAGATACATCAAGGGTGCTTAAGGTAAAGGATTGCTTTTTCCTGCAAAAACTACTACTAAATTGAAGGGCTTTAGTGATGCAGATTGGGGATTTTCCCTTGATACTAGGAGATCATTAACAGGTTTTTGTTTTTTTCCTTGGAGAGTCTCTAATTTCATGGAAAAGTAAGAGACAAAAAACAGTCTATAGGTCCTCTGTTGAAGCAGAGTATAGAGCCTTAGCTCTAACTAGTTGTGAAGCTCAATGGCTTCTTTATTTGTTTGATGACTTACAATTGAGTCATGCTGGTCCTATTGTCTTGTATTGTGACAACCAGTCAGCTTTACATATAGTTGCCAACCCTGTGTTTCATAAAAGGACCAAGCATATTGAGATGGATTGCCACTCAATTAGGAAGAAGGTTTGAATGGTGTTGTTCATCTCTTACCTATCTCTAGTAGTAAACAAGTTGCTGACATGTTCACTAAATCTCAACCCCTTGTAACATTCCAAAATAATATATCCAAGCTTGGATTGTGTGATATACACACTCCAGCTTGTGGGGGATGTTAAACTTGATGAATTCTAACAATAGTTATGATTGTAGGACCATTGATGATGACTCAACAAGCATAAAGCATGGATCATGATCAGCATAATTCAGCTACAAATATGCATTAGGACAAATTTGGCTCGGTTGGTCTTGTGGCATATTGCTATAAACCAGAAGTGACATGAAATATGCATCAGATTGACCGAGACAGGATGCATCAGGTGCACACAGACAAAGCGCGTCAGCTGGTGCACCATCCTCGGTCAGCAATGCTACATCAGGTGCACACAGGCAAGGCGCATCAGCTAGATCTGTCTCGGTCAGAAGAACCATGGTGCGTCAGACTAATCATAAACACACTCATCTAAGTCAGATTCATCATCACGATGAATCTCATGGTTACAAAGCTACTTGGGCCAATTATGGAGTCATACATCATCAGAATTTGGAGACTTGGGTTGGATTCCTTTATGATTATTATAAAAGCCAACGATTTCTTGTAATACAAGCTATCACTCTTAGCTTTGTGTTAGGCTCGTTAATTCTGCTTTTCTTTTTTGATTAGTAGTTAGATGTTAGTTATTATGTGTTAAGTTTGTTACTTTCAAGGGGTATATATATTAACTCTTGCCTTTTATTTCATTAATCAATTCAATCAATAAAAATTCATTGAGTATTCTTTCCATATTATTTTTCTTTGTCATCTTTCTGATCAAGAAGAGTTTGATTTCTATCAATAGAGTTTGTATTTTCAAGATACTTATCTATATTTTGTAAAATCAACTTTTCTGGCCAATCTAGCTGGCTTGTTCATTATTATTATATATTTCTAATAAGAATGTAATATCTATATTTTATCTTATACCATAAAATTTATTATATTATTATATATACCTATATGTGAAGACGTGATTAACAAGTAGAGATATTGTAACATACATGTTTAATTTCCTATTGGTTGCTTTATATCATTCTATTTATGTTATAATAAGAAATAGTTGGGAGTCACAAGATAGGGAGGTGATTAGGTTATAATGTTTAATGATAAGGAAATTAATAACTCGAGTTTCATCAACTAAAATTTTAACATACTAGTTATGTCATACCCATTATTTTCTATCATTCTATTTTAAATAGTAATGTCATTAAAAATTGTGATAAAATATAGAGATTGTTTCTCATTAATGAAAAATAAAATATAAAGCAATCATCTTTTATAATCACTATTCAATGAAAAAAGAAATATAAAATAATAGGTATGTAAGGTTTTTTTTAAAATATAGCAAAGGTTTGGCCATTTTGTTTATTATTATCTGGACTTTATTATTTATTAGGAATAAAATTATTTTCTAGAACTCTAGGATCTTCTGAACTTAATTTTTCTGAATGTCTGGAATCTTCTTAATGACCACTTTCCTAACTTCACCTCCTCTTTTATGGAGTGCGTAATGCACCCTTCAAATTACATTCTTGGTTGTTAATGTTTACAACTAAGTGGATAAGAATATTACTTGTTCTCCTAATTTCTCATTTTTTTCTATTAATAAATTTTATTGTTGATCAAAAAATGTTTGCCCATTTGGGCAACTAACAAGAATTCATAGATTAAGATATGAAATGAAACCATTGAAATTTGATCCAAACAACTCACAGAGAAAAGGTTAACATTTTAGTGTTGTGCTATATATATTTGTATGGGTGACAAGCAAAACTGGGATACATGATAAAATTCGCATAAACATGGGTATAGGCAAGATTACAAATGGGTACTCGTGAGTTTTAAAAACGAGTTTTTCAAACCATGTGCATTACATATGAGGGTGAAAATATATAGTGATACTCGTTCCTGCATGTACTCTATTAAAGTAATGCTTTTTTGTTTTTTTCAGCTCATTCACATACAAAATGTCAAAAAGATAACCTTTTAAAAAAGTTTTTTTTTAATTTTTAAAGGAACTAACATATACACATCGCTACTAGTCCATGCATACATGCTAAAACCCACATAAATCGAACAAGTGGATGCCTATACGAGTACTCGTAAAACAATTGTGTGTGGAAAGTGTAGTGGTATGTAGCTATTCCTATTTGTTTCCACCATCCTCCTTCAAAAATTTAGGTATGACATTTCAAAATAATTGTGGAAAATTAAAAAACACATAATCCTTGATTTTTAATATATTAACTTTCTCATACTATTTTAAATCAATGCTTTGATTTTTTTTGGAAACTCAATACATAATTATATTTTAGTTTCAATTAAACCCTTATTTATTATTTCTTTTTTCATATCCTATTTTTCATTTCATTTTAATGTAGTTTCTATTTTTCATTAATGACATTCTATTAGTTAGATTGTATTCAGCTTTTATATCACTTATTGTTTTCTTAGAGTGTTTGTATAACCTTAAACATCAAACATTTTGAGACACATTATTAATTTGAAAGTCAATATTTAGTTTTATATTTTACTATTTAAACTTTATTTTTATTTCAAATTTTACTCTATCTATAATAATATTATTAAAAAAATAAGCATTTCATATTTTCTGGAAATTATAAGTTGACAATTATTTTAAAATAGATGGAGTAATAATTTATCAATACATCTTATTGCTTTATAAGTGTTGTTTTATACAAATGAAAAACATTATTTTTTTTTATTTTGAACAAAATCATTATCTATTTTTGTATTATATTATTGAATAGTGATAATATTGATAATCATAACAATATAATTAAAATAAATTTAATTATTCATCCATATCTTAACATTACATTTATTTTATTTTTTATCCTTTAGGGTATGTGATTGTCCCTTCTAACAAATATCACTCCCATGAATCGAACTTTTGATCTTTGGCCTAGTATGCAAAATTCAAGATATTGGACATGACATGCAAAAGTGACATTATATTTGCAATATTATTTTGTGTAAACTATAAGTATTGAAAGTGCAAAGTGTCAAGGATTGCACTAGCAATGTCTTGCCTATGTTTTGATGAAGACAAGGTTTTATTAAAGCTTGAAGATGGCTCAACAATCAACATGCCTATATCTCATTGGGCATATCTAGACTAGGTTATATCAATAGAGTCATAATTCTAAGTAGTCTGGGATATGTGCCTTAGTGAATGGGTATAGGTGAGATAAACCTAGATGCAAGTCTCACAAGCCATTATAATTGTCATATCATATTCATGAGACATATCATCTAGTTTATTGTATGTTCATGCATTAATCTTACATGTTATATGTGCATATTAGGCATAATATAATTGCTAAAACATGTATAGGAGTTAAGCATAACATATGAGTAAGTTTGCCTTTTTAATCACATTTTATATATGCTGGTTAATCGATTAACATGGTGACTTAATCGATTAACTCAATTTTTTTTCTGTTATATATGTTTTTATGTTACAACTGTTTTTTGTTTAATCACGTTATACTGGTTAATCGATTAACGTGGTAACTTAATCGATTAACATGTATGTTTTATGTTATAACTGTTTTCTGTTTTAACTGCTTAACTGAATGGAACGGTTTGAAGAGTCAAATCTGTTTTGTATAAGTTTAGGCAAATTGCAGAAACACATAGCATTGCATACTATTGTTTAGAATTGATTAGAGAGCATATATGTTTTTATGTTACAACTGTTTTTTGTTTAATCACGTTATACTGGTTAATCGATTAACGTGGTAACTTAATCGATTAACATGTATGTTTTATGTTATAACTGTTTTCTGTTTTAACTGCTTAACTGAATGGAACGGTTTGAAGAGTCAAATCTGTTTTGTATAAGTTTAGGCAAATTGCATAAACATACAACATTGCATACTATTGTTTAGATTTGATTAGAGAGCATATTTTCGTGATTTACTTTGTAATTGGCAGAGAGAAATGCATGTGTGAGGAAGAGAGATTAACATGCTTTGTTGAAGTTGTTCATGGTGTATTTCATGATGTTTTCATATGCTTAATCCCATCCATTATTTTTTACATGTTCATGCATTCTTGATAGAGATTCTTAGAGAAATATTATGTGTTTACTGTTTTGTATTAACTCACATATGCATGATGGCTTGTGTGACTTAAGAGTGAGTTAATCTTAGAGTTTTTCATTATTTTTATTTGAGCATTTTAGTGTTTGGTAAAACTTGTTTTTTGTAAATTGTTTTTGTACTTTGGGTTAATCTCTTGGTGTCTTACCACCATTGAGATAGAATGATTCTTCACCAAGACTAGGAGGTCTTGAATTGAGAACGATGATCTTGGCTGGGGCTGGATCGCGAGAAAGGTTTTCTCAGGCGATAGGGATAGTCAACCCAAGATCAGAAGGGGAGGCATGAATGTAGTTTGCAGTGGACTGCAAACGAAACAGGATAAAAATTCATTTGTGCAAGTTGTTCTCTCTTAATCTCCTTTATAATTCTTACTGTTTTAATTCGAGTTTGAAGTTGATATTTTGCATGATTATACCTTGTTATATCCTTGTTAATATTGCATAAAGATATATGGTGTATCTCTACTTATCTGTAGTTAAATAACTATGCAACTAGCTGCTCTGATCATTTTGTTGTGTGTTAATCGATTAAGCCCACTGGTTAATCGATTAACTGGGTTGTTTTCCAGAACTGGGTTTTGGTAAGAGAAGCGGTAATTGATAACCACTACACCTATTCAACCTCCCCCCTAAGTGTGTTTAAGCCACAGATACCTAACAAGTATCACCCACCAACCAAAGATAATCCTTCTCCAAATAAACCATAATATTTTTAATATAAATCTTAGGAACAAATTCCTTGTGGTGTAGCTATACCTTCCTCAAATATTATTTAATTCTATAAATTATTAATAAAAGGTGTTTAATTAAATAAAGCATTTAATTAATTTATATAAACCATAAATCATTTTAATTAAATATTTCATATCTCGAAACATAAGCATTTTAATATTTCTATCGTCAATATTTTGGAGGATTATAATAATATTAATTAGTGAAGTATAAAATCTACTAGGGAAATAAAAAATGCACATGAATTTATGAATGAAGTATAAAATAAATTATAATAAATCATTTAGGGAATTAAATCAATTATAATAATATTAAACAGTAAAGTATAAAATCAATTAGTGAAATAAATCAATTAGGGAAATAAATCAATTATGGAAATAAATAAAAGGTTATATCATTTATTACGTAAATAAATGTATTGATTGGGTGGGTAGTCAATCCTGCTTAAATGCATGCACATGAATTTGGATAAATTCATGTACATGATACTCTATCTATTTCTTTAAAATTAGGGAATATATAAAAATACTCTAAATTTTATGTCTTTTATAAATAGTTATTATGAACTTTTTTCTTTCTAATAGTTCCTTAAACTTTAACAATTAGTTAAATGGTCACTAGATAAAAATAATGTTAAATTAATGACAATTACAATTTCTAACTCATACATTTTCTTAATTTCAATTATTAAATTATTATTATTATTATTATTTAATATTTATATATATATATATATCAATATTATTACATTAACAACTTTCTGAAATTTATTTATCATCTTCTTAAACAATTTTGATGGTTTTTCCTTCGGATTTCAATGCTTACTAGCCTGCATTGTTGCATTGCCATTATTGTGAGTCCAATTGTAGTCATTTCCTTGTTGAATTATTTATAATTTAATAATATATTTATATATTGATCAATTTCACCAACTGATATAGTTTAAGGGTTTATTGTAAAGAGAAAAAAATAGTCTATGATAACTATTTGCATAATGCATAAAGTTTAGAGATACTTTATGCACTTTTCTCTTAAAATTATGAAGAAATCATTTAACTTTTTGCCTTATTTTTATCCTAATATTATTTATTATCTCCATAATAATTAGGATTATAATATAATTAATATTGTCTTCAACTTTGAAATGACAAACAAATTGAAACAACTTGCTTGAAGTACTACACTTATAGAAAAGACTCAAATAGTGGTTAGGAAATAAATTAGAAAAAATGTGTTAATTCATGGATCAAATATTCTCTACCAAATCCATGATTGCATGACCATTATTTTGATCTTTTATGCATATTAAATACAACACTGATTCATTATGCATTTTTTAGTAGTTCTACTAATTTTTTGATAGCATTGTCAACTCATACTATTTTATTATTAATTTAATATTTAAAATTAATAATTTCATAAGTAAAATTTATAGGATAAAATTTTAAAAATATTAATTATCAATGATAATTATAAGTTAAATTTTAAGTAGATAATATGATGTTAGTTGAATATTTAAATATAAATAATTAGAGATATAATACTATATAAATTATAATATATAAGAAAAAATATGATTAAAGTTAGAATATTTAAATATTACCAAGGTATAATTTCCTTTTTGTCCTTTTAATTTTTTGTAAGGATTAAATGAAAAACTAAAATCGATAGAAAAAAGTCACTTCCTAATTTTTTCCTTTGTAAAGTGATATGATATTAATATATAATAAATAAGGAAACGTGTATAAAGTTTTTCTAAACTTAATGTATTTTGTAAATAACCATTATAAATTATTTCTTTATCTTAATTAATCATTAAACTTTATCAGTTGATGAAATTGGTCCATGTAAAATATATATTTAAATTACTTATATTTCAAAAAGGAAATAACTATAATCAGATTCACAATAATATAACGCAACAATGCAAGCTCTCCAGCATTGATATCTGAAATGCATAACTAATTGAGAAAATGATAAATAAATTTTAATGTTAAAAGTTGTTAATCTGGTAATATTGATATATATATATATAAGAAAAAAATTAAATAGTAATAATATAATACTCAAAATTAAAAAATTGCATGAGTTAGAACTTTTCATTGTTATTTATTTAATATTATCTTTATGTATTGACTAATTTCACCAATAGATAGAATTTAAGGTTAATTAGGAATAAAAAATAGTTCATAGTAATTATTTGCAAAAAAATATAAAGTTTAGGATTTTTTTATATATTTTTCCAATAATACGTACTCTTAACAATCTTGTTAGTTCATTACTGAAATAAGGAGTAAATATATAGTATATTCTATAAGATTAAACTAAAATGATTTTATGCTTTATTAATTAATATTTATGATTATTATCCTTAAAAAAGGGTGATAGTTGTAATTTAGTTAAATTCTAATGAGTATTAGTGTAATATATTCAAATAAAAAATAATGAACATATATTAATTCTTATACTATTTGGATTTGACTATTTAATATATCATATTTTGTGGAAATCTTATGTGAGAAGTTAACAAAGTTATATCCCTTCTTCTCTATGACTATTATCATCATTAACAAATATATTTGTTTCTAAAATAAATAAGAGTTTATAAATATTTAGAAACTCAGTTAATCTCAATATACTTTATTTCATCTCAAAATAGTTTATTTCTTCTTAAACATTTAAATTAGTTGTTGTTAACAATATAATGATATAACTAATGAATAATTTAAATGAAACATTAATGTCCAATTACCATTTTATTATCATCATTTTAATACTTATTGATCAATTGGCTAGAAAACTCGATATCAAAGAAAAAATTGGAATTTCATATAAAAATAACAAGTTATTTTAGTAGAGTGTATATTTTAAAATATTTAAGATAACAATTCAATTTTCTCTATTTTGTTGTTGAAGCATGTGATGGAGTGAGTTCATCTTAATAATAAATAATAACGTTTCTATTTAAAAAAATTATTATCGTTCAATCACAAAAATTGATTATGATATAATAATAAAATATATTATAACAATGTGAGGTGATCCATTTGTTTCAAGAGTAAGTTTAACCAACTTAATTAACATCTTAGTCATTAATTGTAAGGAAATTTAATAGTTTAGATATACTCACTAATTTAAACCATTGGATTTTCCTAAAATTGATGACTAAAATATGGAGTAAGTTTTTTAAACTTACTTTTGAAGTAAGTGAATCCCCTCCCTTATATATACTAAATATCATAAAAAATGATGAGATAAGCTATTATTTCTGACACGTATGTGAACATTTTTGCAGGTAGAGATGAGTGCAAGTATTTTTATGATAGTACTTACAAAACATGATAAGAAGATTAATATAAAAACCTAATGTTACTTTTATGTGCCACGTGTTAGATCTCTGATTTTGCTTAACTCTTAAGATAAATAGAGCAGTGGGAATATAAGAATTCTTCATTTCCTATATATTGATGCACAAAAGCATTGGAGAGAAATGGGGAAGCAGGGGTTTGGGAAGGACTACAAAATAGTAATTCAAAGAAAGAAGGTAAGAGCTATGGGTATGGAGAGAAATGGGGAAGAAAGAAAAGATGTATGGGTTAGGAAAGAAAATGAGGGAAAGAGATTACAGGTGGGAATATAAGAATGAAAGGGATATGATTAGAGGTAGGGATATGAATCAAAATACTGTGGTTAGTGTTTGCTTTTTTTCTCTTTTGCTTTAGTTTTATGAGTAACTTTTATTTAATCTTTTCCTCCTTATATTTCTAATGTAAATATCTGCCATTAGTGTTTATCTATTCATTTCAAAAAAAAACTCTTTATCTTTGGATTTGTTGTCCCAAAATGTGTTTCAAATTATATCATATACTAATAAAACTATAAAATGTCAAATTAAAAAATTAAGTATTTATCATTTTTTCTATTTTTACTTCAATATTATTAATGTTAGTTAGATGTGATTTAAGACAAAGCTTAGGAGTGGAGATCCTTGTTACTATTTATTTCTTGGTTTGGGTGGAGCACACTTACAAATAGAAAAACCGTGAAGAGAATAAATTTGATAGATGAATTTAAAAATAATTTTCTTTATTAACTAACACATGATTGTCCAACCATTCGAGTAGTTTCTACCTAATAACTACATTTATTTTCCTAAAACATGTCCACCAATTTAATGATTGTCCACCCTATCAATGATTAAATTTATTTGAAATAAATCTTATACCATTATAATAATAATAATTTTGTAATTAATTACATAATGATAGAAAAAATATAGTACATCCCTAATGAATAAACTAAATTGATTTTAAAATTTACTAATTATTAAAAAAGTTGCTTTAAAAAATGAGATTATTCCATAAAGAGAAAAGAAGAGAAAGTAGTACGAAGTACGTGGAAGATAAATGAGAGGAGGAAGAGTTGGTAAGTTCTTGGTCTTGCATAATCATCTTATGATTTCCTTTTGCTTATATTTCCTTCATCATATATATTAAGAGAATAATGTATCTCCTCATATCAGGAGATAACTTATCTTCTCTAGTCAGTAAATATGTGACATGTGTGCTATTTTGTTTATTTTTAAAAATATTTTTATAGAAAATGATGAAACATGACATCTGTCATGATTTCACTGGCAGGAGAAGATAACTTATATCCTTATACCAGGAGATACTTCATTCCTATATGTTAAACTCATCATACTTTTTCTTTTCACAATCACTTTCAGGATTGAATAGGAGAAAAAACAAGACTATCACTTGAAGAAGAGCCCCATCATGTGAAGAACCACAAGGTATTGCATATTTTCCCACTATTTTATAGTTAATTAGTAGACTAATTAGTGTAGGAAAATGGGGTTCTAAATACACTATACCACTATGAACAACTGCAACTTATATTCATTGTTAAATTGTTAAAAAGAACAGGATCGGAAATTTTCATGTAAATTAAAGAACCTAACAATTTTTTTCATCTTTGCTCCTCAATCACCAAGCTTATTAGACTAAATTAAAGTTTTATGGGAACATAAGTCACAATATATACATAACCATCCGAGTATCCAAGAGAATTCATGCTTTTTGTAAAGAAAATTAAGCTTCTCCAAAATTTAAATCATGAAAAATTATGTCAAATGTTGGTATTATCTCTTCACTAGTTTCTTCATGTTGTATTTTACTTCTCAACCTCACAATCTAATTATTCTCAATGTTAAGTAGGTTCTTAGTCACCTTACCAAAATATTCTATAGGAGCTTTAGTGTATTTCTGTATGTTGGCAACTATATTCGTCAAATAGATAAGTTATTGTAGTTGTGCTTACTCATTTTCTGAATTTGGAATATAATCATATATGAATATGATCTTATGTCGTATTTCAGGTGAGATTTACGTATATAATTTTAGGAAAATGATAAGAAAAAAGTAACAGTATATATCTCTCCATTTAAAAGGTTTTAATTTTGTTAGCATGCAACTGTACACATAGAACTTGCATGGTGTAAGTATGAGAAAGACAAAGAACTGAAACAAAAAGAATGAAATGGAACTATGGGTAAGCATATTTAAAAGTGTTGTCTTCTTTTATATATCTATTCGTACATAAAACACTTCCAACTTGGAGGGATAAACTACCGCGACCAAACCGTTAATTAGTTCTTTGATCTTGAAAATGGTTGTGCTTATTCTATCTCATAATAACCTACTCATGTTTTTACGAGATCAAATAACATACCAATATGCTTGATTGGATCGCAATAATTTACTCCTCCTTTATGGAAAGGCATCAACTTCCATCCTATGGATATATGATTGTAAAAGAAGATATGAAATTTCTCAACACATCATTTATAAGATTCCTTCTCAACCTTTATTTATATAATTCTTTTTTGTCCTCATTCCTCACATCATATAGGTTGTTTGATGTCAACAAATATATTTCTATGGAGATTATGCAACACTCTTTTGCACTTTTTTTATCTTAAATTGTATAGGTAAATATTGACTCAAATATGATGACATCAAATAGGAGATGGTTTTAAAAGAAATTAGGAAAAGTAGCGAGTAAGAACAAACAACTTATCTATTTGAAGAACATGGCTGTCAAAGCTAAAAACACACAAAAGCTCTTGATGAATTTGTTGGTATATATAGTAACTAGGAAGCCGTGGAGGAAAATGAAGAAAATTGCATTGTGAAGAGAATGATTACTAAAATGCAACATGAAGACAATAGTGAAGAGATAATTAATGACAACTTCTAACAAATTTTATTGCCATTTAGACTTATGGAGAAGTTGTTTTAAATCGTCTTTAGAGAAATATACATCATATTCTGATTTTCTTTTATGACTCATGAACACATATATATATATATATATATATATATATATATATATATATATAGTCCTAGATTATGTTTCTTACGTTGTCTCGTGTCAATAAAAATGACATGACAATTAAAATTGTTAAATCTTTATTATTATTATTATTATTGTTGTTTTGCTTCATTATTATTAACATGAAATTATGAGATATGATCGGGAATAACAAATATTTTTTCTTGGACTCATGGTTATGCAAATAAGAATGGGCATCAGTTGTCCCACTTTTTTGTATTTCATTGTGTCCCCAATCCAATGGAAATTTGACACATACTTGAAAAAAAAAATTAAAAAAAATATAACATAATATTTTTATATAATTTGGTAAGATATGATTGGCTTGGGACATGGGGACGGGAAGATTTTGGAACAGAAAATCCTAGTTCATGCAAATAATGTGACTTATGTGCCTATTGAACTTCAGTCTAACCGGTCATTGTAGAGAAGTAAACAAGAGGAGATATTGTTCAATCGTTTAATTTATGAACCATCATCATCTTATTTTTATTCAATTAGTAATGCTCAAAACTTAGTCTATTAAAAAAAGTGCTATACGGTTTATTTAAAAGGGGTTGTTTTCTCTCATGCTTTAAGAGGAGCATATATATTCTTTTGACAAAAAAACAGAAATATTTGTGGAATGTAAATATGTATGCTAAAAAGACCGAAATATTTTTGTATTCTAGAGGATCACTTACTTGCCACCAGCAGAAAACTTAGATCCATAACCACTAAACTAAACCATATATCTTAAAGCATTTTAAATACCAAAAAGAACAAAGTGAAGTATTTTTTAGGATCAATAGTATCATAGATAGGGCCAGTTCCTTTAGCCAACACCTTCATAATTTGTTTAATCATTAAGAACCCAATTGGTTGCCTTCAATTTTAGGGTTCGAGACTTTACTAAATACTCCTTAACACAAATGAGATAACCTGCTAGAATCAATTTTCGTGCCTTATATATTCTGGGATAAGGGATTTTATTGCTAGTTTATTGTGTTTAGCTCTTTGTTTTTTATATCAACTGTGATTAGATAACTTTTTCTTTATTAGTTTGTTTTTTTGTTATATCTTATTCTATTTATAACATTTACCAATGAATTTCTTGTTTAGAATGGTTTTCTTTTAGGATACATTTGAAAATAGGGTTGTCATGGATCCTAATGATAAGTCATTGGATTCAAGAGTTATATATATATATATATACAAAGGGCGTGAGTAAAGTGAAAATGATTTTCATATAAATATCTAAAGAAAATAAATATGGATCATATCATATCATACATGAATGACTAAGGTTAAAAATAAATAACTATGACATAATCACTTAAAAATTACGTGCTTTTATAATCTTTAAAATTCAACAATCCATATTAATTATTTTGTTTCTCACAGTAACAATGTTTTATATATATGTGTGTAACATACATATAGGAAATGACCTAATTGAAAATAATTGTTATTGTGAGTAAAGAAAACAATTAACAATGGTCACTAGATTTTATTTGAATGGTCAAGACTTTAAATAAAAGTACATGATTTTTTAAATAATCATGTTATCACTAAGTAACTTTTATTACTAATCATTTATGTATGATTGTAAGACTCAGATTTATTGTTCTCAAAATTTTTATATGATAATTATTCTCACTTGACTCACTCGCTTCATGTTCCACCACGAAGTAATCCAAGTCGTGTGAGGCTCGTATTGAGTCTCCCAACATGCTCGCCCAGCATCTTGGCAGACTGGGGGCAACTGTTCCTACCCGGCGATCCAAAGACCCATATGCTTGGTCGCCGAGGTAGGTCTCGTGTGTTTGGCCCACCAGAGTTGACCTTGGAGACATTTCCTGGCATGCCATCTGTACCTCACCAACCACCTGCCAACACGGCAGACAGACTGCAGAACGGCTACCAAACCATCCACAGGCTAAAAGACAAGAGTAGCGTAGAGTACGGTCCTGGCAGACTGCCTGACACGGAAAAAGCAACCCCTGACAATACTCTTGGTCGGCTACGTGCTACACTACCCGCCAAAAGCCCAAAGTCAGCTCTCCCCCTATAAATAGAAGTCTCTACCAACAGGAAGTATCTTAATCTCTCTACTCTCTAACATTACTCATTCTATTACTCTCTCTCTTCATATTATCATACTCCCACACACTTATCACCAAGTTCATATACTGACTTGATCGTCGGAGAACCTTTTCAAGTACCTCCACCAGCGGGTCCAGCTCTTCTACATCATCTTGCTACGTTGACGTTCTTCCTCCTCTCCATCCTCAGCAACCGATCAACTATTGTTCCGTACCTTTGTGTTCTAGGAAAGAACATTGGCGACGTCTGTGGGAACTCTGGTATTAAGGAGAGCAGATATAGGACGGGTAAAAGGGAAGTTGGGACCTAAGTGGGAAGGACCTTACCGCATAACCAGCAAGATCGGCAAAGGGGCGTACAAACTTCAAGATTTGGCAGGAAAAGACATCCCAAGGACTTGGAATGCCGCCAACCTCTGGTTATTTTATGCCTAACCGACAACCACATGCGTGGTTGGTCGTTCTTTTGTAATCTTTTTCAAATATATATGATAACGAGGTATTATACTTTGTGTTGTTTTGAAGGATTACTCCCTACTCATGGTCTCCATATTCAACCAAGGGGCCGGTTTTCGCCCCCCTTGCGTAGTGCAATCACCCGCCCGAGGCGAGGATCGTTTCCCACTCGTGGTTTTCTACATTCACACAAGGGGCCGGTTTTCACCCCCCTTGCCTGGTGCAAACACCCGCCCAAGGCGAGGATTACTCCCTACTCATGGTCTCCATATTCAACTAAGGGGCCGATTTTCGCCCCCCTTGCTTGGTGCAATCACCCACCAGAGGCGAGGAACATTTCCCACTCGTGGTTTTCTACATTCACCCAAGGGGCCGGTTTTCGCCCCCCTTGCCTAGTGCAATCACCCGCCCGAGGCGCGAATCACTTCCCCATCGCGGCTTTCGCAATCACCCAAGGGGCCGATTTTCGCCCCCCTTGCTTGGAACCATCACCCGCCCGATGTGAGGATTACTTCCCATTCGCGGTTTTTTACATTCACCAATGGGGCCGATCATTTGGCACAAAGTTGTTTAAGACATTCATTCACAGTTTTTTAAAGACATTCATTCAAAGTCGTTTAAGACAAATCGTTTGGCAATTGCACGAAGTCATTTCGTAATGCAGAATATAAACAAAAGGCCAATTGCAAAAGCTGTTCATTAAAGAGAAACTATTACAAGATACTTAAAAGGGAAAGATTACGAAGTCCCCCATCTTGACCAGGAAAAGGCATCGAAACTGGATCGCCGTTTTCATCAGCTATTAGCAGGCGTCCATCTTCCACATATGCACCCAGCTGCATCCAAGTCCAATTAGTGCTTGGAAAAGCCAGAGCCAGCTGGTCCTGGGCACTCTCCCACGCGTCTACAGCGGCTTCGCCCACAAGCTTCTCTAGCTGCACATTTTCAGCTTCGACAGCCGCCTGCCTCACCTCCAGTTCCCGAACTCGGGTTTCCAAAGACACCTTTTCCTCCCCCAATGCCTGCACCTGCACAAGAAGTGCAGCCTTTTCTTGCTCAGCAGCATCAACACGGGTCTTCAAAATCGCAGCCTCCTCTTTTACAAGACGAATCTCAAGATTCCATCACCTAGGCGGTAAGCTTGATCTTGTCATTCTCAAGAAAACCCACACGGGCTGACAAATCAGCTACCTGAGCCCTGGCGACCTCACCTAGCTTGACCAGCTCCCCCTTCTCGGCAGAATGAAGATCAGCCATCTTCTGCTTCTCCGCCTCATGCAGAGCCCGGATTTTCGCCGTTGCGCTATCCGCGACTCTAAGACCCCATCAGCCTCCAAGTACTTCTGGACGGAGGCAATGAGGACAACACTCCCCTTCACGTGCTGCAACAAGACGGGCAAGGGTAACTTGTCAAAAGCCTCCTTGGTCTGGGCGTTCATAAGCGCCTGGTCAATCACTTTGGGGATGCCAATAGAAGAAAGACGATCTTGACTGCCCCTGGAACTTTTCTTCCTGCTTGGATTGGCGGGGCGATCGACGTCCATTCCAGCTTCTTGCTTAGAGACAGGGGTCGCCACTGTACCAGCGGTCTCTTCTACCCTCTTCGATGCAAACTGAGGAGTTTTAGTAGGATCAGCGGGAGGAACCGCTTCGATAGACGCAACAAGGGGCGGATCAGAAGCCCTCTAAGCCAACTTCTGGTCCACTAAGTCTTCGGGCTGCTCAGGCAAAGACGACTCCCTAGTAGGGCGCCCCCCACTCACTGAAGCTGGCTGCACAGTTGTCCGGCTGGAAGACCCCTCAATAGGGCGAGGCACGGGGGATCTCGTCCTCTAACATTTGGAAGCAGCAGCATATTTCTTAACCAGGTCGGCGACCCTCTTCAACAGCATGCTCTTCCTTAGTTTCTCGCTCATCTTGGCTTTTAGCTCGACTGCACCAAAAAGAAAGAAAATCGTCAATAAGAGGATAAGGAGATACATAAAGAAAGCAATAAATACAATCAACGTCTGGACCACCCACCAACAAAATCCACTAAAGCTCCACCCCTGTCACGAATCGCCGAGCAAGGGAGAAGTCCTCCCTCGTCTATCTAGAAGGTCATAGCCTCGGCGGCTTCCACCTCTTCAGAAGACAAATCTTCATTCTCCACTAGAAAACCCTTGGAATGTCGTTGATGGATATCCCCATTCCATGAGAAGGGAAATCGCGGCGCACCAGATTTGCTAAAGCACCAGGAGTTGAATGCCTTCCTAACATTCACCATAAAGTATTCGCCTATCCACTTCTTCTCATTCGATGAAAATGGCGTAAATAGCCCCCGCCTGGGCCGAGATTGAAGACACGTCCATCCGTGGCGACCCTCTTTGTCTTCATCAGTGTTGGTGCGATGGCCGACGCGGAACATCCAGAAGAATAACTTTAATGTGCAAGGGATGTTCGCCGCCTTGCACATGATATCAAATGCTCGAATGAACCCCCAGGAGTTGGGGGTCAGTTGGCTAGGAGCGATCTGCAAATGCTCCAGGACTTGCACGTCCCATTCCTCCAGAGGAAGGCGAAGCCCCAAATGCCGGCAGTACGCCTCATAGAGGAAGAAGGTGTACTTATCACTCTTCTCCTCTGCACAGTTGTAGCAAACACTTTCCCCCGACCTAGGGGCGCTGATCTCAAAGCCATGAAAAGACCTTTTGTCCACATGTACGTTGAGGGGAGTTCGTATGGGAACGTGCTAGGAGTTTCAAGCACCTCCCTATCGACCCACCAGTAGCGGGATTCCTCCCTGGCCATCTCCGCAGGAATAAACAGTTGAGGGGCCTTGACTTTATACGTAGGGGTGTCAAAACGGGCCGCCCGGCCCGTTTAGCCCGCGCCCGCAATAATTTAAGCGAACCGGGCATGCTCGCAATTGGTTAATGGACAAAAAGTCATGCCCTGCCCGTTTTCAAACGGGATAACGGGCGGCCCGCGGGTATTTTCCTATTTACATTAAAAAACAGCAATGGTGAATGCTAAGTTATCAAGTACATTATGCAGTAAATCAATAGATTTTACATAACCACATTACATAATAATTCAAAGTCTCTATAATAATAATTCAAAACATGTCTCTCTAACCATATTAGATAATAATTTTATCTAACAAGTCTGCAATAATAATTATAAAATAACCAAGCAATAATAAAGTCTTGGATTAAAATTTTAAAGTGTAGAATGTAATGCCCGCGGGCCGCCCGCGGAGCCCGTTTAAAATGCCCGCTAATAAAGCGGGCAAACGGGCTAGGCAATATGGGCTAACAGGCAAAAATACCATGCCCTGCCCGCATTTTTTTGCGGGCAATGCGGGCTGACCCGCGGGCAATGCCCATATTGACACCCCTACTTATACGTCCTCGTCGTCATGAACCTGCCATCACAAGAGTCATCAGACACAGACTCAGACTTAGAGTTGTCACTCAAAACATACCCATACTTGGCACACAGTGAGGCCAAGTAATCGTCGGCACCTCTCCATTGGAACCCTGCACCTCCACCTTTGGGAGGCAGGGGGACGATGCTCAACGGCTCGGGAACCTCCACCAATGGATAAGATGAGGGCGGCGGTTTTTGGAAACACGGTGGAGGTCCAGGAAGGATCTCCACATCATAATCAAATTCATAATCGCAAATGTAAACCATGAGAAATGAGTGTTACCTGGATTAGAGGAAGAAGTTGAAAAGAAGGAGAATCTCGAAGAAGAACACGCTGGGAGCAAAAAATCGCAGAAAGTATTCAGGAAGGATGGAAACACGTAAAAGAGGAAAAGCCACGAGGCGTCCTCTATTTATAGAAAAACCTGAGCCATGGGCCTAGTGGCCAGGCCCATTCCTATCCTCATCAGGACCGTAGGAAAACACTCAAGTGCAATCCAACGGAAACCCGAAAAACAAGGAAAATTTGGCGGAAATCAAAGGTCATGCCACGTGCTGGCACTTGGATAACCAGCAGTCACTCCCACGTCACGACAAAGTTCGGCGGACATCAATGGTCACGGCAGGTAATGATGAGACGTCCCACCCCAACGGATACATTACCCAAGGTCATTAATACCTGCCACATGGTGCGAAGAACCAAAGAGACACGTCACAAAATCTCAAACAAGAAGAGCACCTAATTGCTAAAGTTAGACCAACTCGCCTAGTTAGGCAATCACCCGGCGCCCTAGCGAGCTCAAAACAACGCCTTTCAATCTCAGGTTACCAAGTCTCATACAGTCGGATCACCCAGGAAGAGGTCGTTTGAAGATCGTTAGAGTCTCCCAACATGCTCGCCCAGCATCCTGGCAGACTAGGGGCAACTGTTCCTACCCGGTGATCCAAAGACCCACATGCTTGGTCGTCGAGGTAGGTCTCGCGTGTTTGGCCCACCAGAGTTGACCTTGGAGACATTTCCTAGCATGCCATCTGTACCTCACCAACCCACCTGCCAACATGGCAGACAGACTGCAGAACGGCTACCAAACCAGCCACATGCTAAAAGACAAGAGTAGCGCAGAGTACGGTCCTGGCAGACCACCTGACACGGAAAAAGCAACCCCTGACAGTATTCTTGGTTGGCCGCCAAAAGCCCAAAGTCAGCTCTCCCCCCTATAAATAGAAGTCTCTACCAACAGGAAGTATCTTAATCTCTCTACTCTCTAGCATTACTCATTCTATTACTCTCTCTCTTCATATTCTCATACTCCCACACACTTATCACCAAGTTCATATACTGACTTGATCGTCAGAGAACCTTTTCAGGTACGTCCACCGGCGGGTCCAGCTCTTCTACATCATCTTGCTACGTTGACGTTCTTCCTCCTTTCCATCCTCAGCAACCGATCAACTATTATTTCGCACCTTTGTGTTCTAGGAAAGAACACTTCATATGTATATACACATGTGTGTGTATATATATATATATATATATATATATATATATAGACAAGGCCAACCCTTATGTGTGGGAAGTGAGCCACACATATATATATCGTTAGTTTATTAGAAAACAAAGTAATCATGGAAATAAGACAACAATAATAATAGTTATTTGATTAATTGTATAGTTAATCCATTAACTAGGTAAGTGTTAATCAATTAGCTGGTTAGAAAATCAAGTGAAGCATTGGCTGAACAATTCTTCTAATTGACATGTTTTACACATTTGACACATGTTAAAATTGTTTTATAACATGTGTTTATTAGTTTGTTAGTTAGTTAGATAGGTAAGTTTGTTAAGTTCTTAGTTCCTACCTATTCACGTACTATAAATAAGGTTTTTTCATGCCTTGATCTATAATGAGAAATATCCATAATATTCATCTTTAAGCTTTCGCAATATGATATCAGAGCTTTCATCCTGAAAGCTTTGGTAACCGCTATGCATTCTCTATAATACTTATTATATTTATCTTCCAAGATTCAACAATAAATTCAATGGAAGAAGATCAAGAATTGCTTAAACAACAATACAAATTCTGCAGCAAACAACTCTGATGAGAGGAGAAGAAAGAAGAAGCCAATCCACGTTCATTTCCTTTCTGCAAAAACGGGACTGAAGCTATTAAAGTACATGCGTGGAATTGGAGCACTTCTGCTACCAAAATACAGATTGAAGCTATTGTACCAGGAGAAAGCTTTAGTAGGTATTTGCATTATATTGCCTTTGATGCCTAATGTTTAATGAGTTTAGTGAGACAGTATATTCCAAATCTTATGTTGTGTCATGCAAGATTGTGATCATGCTTCGAAGTTTGTTATAACCTGTTTTAAAGACCCTATTTGTAAAGGGATGATTAAAATATTGTCACGAAAATGTATGAAATTCACGCCAAGAATGAATACTATGATCAGGAGCAACTAGGAAACTTAAACAATGTAAAACCATAGAAAAACCATGAGAATATGGTCAAGATTTTTGACCAAGAATATAATCAAGTGATTGAGAAAATCCAATCACATCAGGATCGAGATTTCGATTCATCACATTGCTTTGACATCAAATCAAAATATCAAGTTCAAGTCATTATCATTTACCTTCTAGCTTGAGGGGGGCTATTAAAAAACAAAACTACCATGGAAACAAGACAACAGAAACAATTAATCGATTAACTATAGTTATTCGATTAACTAGGTAAGTGTTAATCGATTAACTGGTTAGAAAATCAAGTGAAACATTGGCTGAACAATTCTTATAATTGGCATGTTTTACACATTTAACACATGTTGAAATTGTTTTACGACATGTGTTTATTAGTTTGTTAGTTAGTTAGGTAAGTTTGTTAAGTTCTTAGTTCTTACATATTCATGTACTATAAATAAAGCTTTTTCATGAATTGATCTATAATGAAAAATATCTATAATATTCATCTTTAAGCTTTCGCAATATAGTTTGATTGGGCCTCATTTTACTATGACCTTGAATAAGTTTTTTAAGAGGTATTCCCAAGTTTTCTTTAATTTCATTCTTTTATCTTTATGTTAGTAGGATTTTCAAGTTATACAAGTATTTTCCTTTATCCAGTAAGTTAGGGACATCCTCGGGAATTTTGGGATGCGAGGGAGACATATATTACAACGTACATTTCTTATAAACTAAAACATCCATTAAAACAAATGTAACGTGGAATATATAACATGTTTCTTTTATCTTTATATCAAGGATAGAAAATTCTAGAGGTTAAAATAAAATCAAGCTAACATCTTGTTAAATGCAGAAAATAAATTTCTAGAATTTAAGTATGCTACACAAGAATATGGCCCACCAATTAAAAAGTGAAAATAAAGTCAAGCTAACATCTTGTTAAATGCAGAAAATGAATCTCTAGGATTTAAGCATGCTACACAAGAATATGCCCACCAATTAAAAAGTGAGACATAAACAAATAGATTTTTTTAAAACAAAATGCTACATTTTTATATTACTTGCTTAAAGGTAATTGAACTAAGAACATGATTTAGGGACAGCGTTTTTTGGTTTTCAACAGGTATCCTCACATTGGAGGCAATTCTGTTCTGGGCTAACTCTCTCAGCGGGTATTTTTTCCATCTACAAGACTTGCACCCGAGACCTTGCTTAAGGGGAACAAATCATGTACCACTTGAACCAACACTCATTAGTATTTAGGGACAGGGTTTGAGACTGAGCATATCTGCACCCCACTACACAATGGTGGTAATAGGTTGAGCCAACTAACATGGGCATATACAACCTAGTCTGACCTTTATTGTTAGGGCTTATTTATGATAGGCTAAAGTCGAGCTTAAACCTCTTTAAAAGCTAGCTTAACTAAACAAATTAGGTGATAGAAAAAATCCTTCTAAATTTAACATTTTAAGTATAATATTATTTTTTAGATTTAATTATAATATTTTTAGTTAAAATATAAGTTAGTTTATGCAAAGGTTAATATCATTGAATTTCATTAACAAACATTCTAGCATATTAGAAGAGATTATTACAAACTATTTATTTAAATATGTTTTTCACGTCAAATTAAGTTTTTTAAATAATAGTGAAAAGTTTATAAAACTACTTTAAATTTTATGGGTTTTGTAAGTGGTCATCATAAACTATTTCAAGATAGTGCCTACCATCGAAGCTTTGTTTAAGAAAGGAATTACACAACTACAAGGAGGAACCACATACAAGCTATGTAACAAAGAACCACAAACTCCTCAACACTTATTTTCCCCATGCATGATAACTTACCAACTTTGGCAGAAGATATACAATTGTTGGGGTTTAATATCACCATTCCACAGGATATGATAGGACACTTCATAATGCATATGAGACTATCTATCATCAAAAGGAGTAAGAAGTTTTAGAACATTATTTGACTATCCATGATATGGTCAATTTGGTTAGTAAGGAATGACATCATATTCAACTCCATCAAGGCCACATTCTCACAAATCGTGGAGACTGCAAAGATGAAATCATGGCTTTGGATTAGATAAAAGTCGAACACACAACAATGTCATACTCTGAATGGATTGTAACCCATGTGAATGTTTACTTTCTTACTACTCCTAAAAATTTTGTTGTAATTATGTGATTATTTAATTCCTCCGTTTAAATCTTGTACCATAGTACCTTTTATTAATATAATTTTACTTACCAAAAAGAATTACCTCTTAAATGTTAATCGTTAGTAAAATTGGTCAAAACATAAAGATAATATTAAATTAATAGTAACGAAAAATCTTAACTGGTGCATTTTTTTAACATTGATTGTTAGATCGTTATATTTTATTTTATATATAAGAATATTAATGCATTAACCACTTTTAATTCTAAAATTTACTTATTATATTCTTCTCAATCAATTTTATATTTTAATGACGATTTCCTCTTGATATCATTGTTAGCTAATATGCACACTTGCATTACTACCGTTGTATGTCAGATTGCAACGATTTCCTTGTTTTTTAAGCAAGAGGTGCAACTATACTCCACAATATATTTTTACAGAGATCAATTTCATAAACTAATAAAGTTAAAGAGATAACTGAAATGAAAAATATAATTTAAAATGACTATTTTTAAATGGTAAAAGTTTAAAGGTTACACACTTTTCTTATCCCTTTTAAATATTAGCCTCATGCCTTAACAAATTGGTCTATAATATATTCAATGCCAAACTTAGACATTGTGCTTAAAATATTGTTAGAGCTTTGTAAGCAAAGCCTACTTAGGCTAAACCTATTTTCAAGTTCCTACTATATTGAAATTATCTGAGTTTGATTGAATAATATGCCTTTAAATAATACGTTGAAGTAGTCTAGATTAGGCCTTAAAATTCGGCTATTGCAGGCTAATATGCTAGGCACAGGCCGTGCATTTGGAACATAGACCATGCATAATTATGTTAGATTCTAACTTGGTCTACCCTATTCCTATCCCAATGCATGAAGAAGAAACTAGATATTCATTTCTTTAAATCTACTATTCAATTGTTAAAAAGTTTATACAGTAATAAATCTAGGACCCATAGGCAGAATATAGATAGATTAAAAATTAAAATAATAAATATCATCAATTATAAAAAGATTTTAAAACAATAATGTTAAAATTAAAAATTAAACATATTCAACAAAATAAATTACATATTTCATAATTAATTTCTATGTGATTCTACATTATGTTTGAATTCAATTCGTTGTCAATATTGTTGAACATTTTTCTTCTCGCTAAATATAAGTTATTAGACAGACATTCATCTATGCATTGTCATTTGATTGCGCAACCTATTTGTTATAATTTTCACAGTTGATAAAACTCTTTCTACAGTTGTATTGTTAACAATAAAAGAAGATAAACTATTATGTAAACAAAGTATCTTCCATTTTCAACCAACTTATCTAAAGATTAGTGATTCATTTCAAAGAAACAAATTCAACCAACTTATCTGAAAGATTAGTGATTCATTACAAAGAAGCAAATTCAACACCGTTATGCATATCAATGATGTAAGTCTCAATTTGATTATCAAACATTACAAGATCAGTTGAATAAAAATTATGTGGATAAAAAATTTCAAATTCAATCACCTTTGTCATATAAAACTATATAAGTAATTGGCTAGACTCAAATAAGACATACAAAGAAGCAATGAGTATTTGTCTTGGAGAAACGATTATGAAATTTCTAAAATTGAATATTCACAATATTGTAAAATAACTCATCACAATAATGATTATTTATCTTTCACAAAGCATATCATGTTGCTTTGAAAAAGAGAAAAAAATGTATGTACTCACAATTATGAGTTTTTTATATTGTTACTACATCAATCATTATTCATGTTTAATCATCATTGACTCTTCAAAAAATTATTTCAAATAAATGGTAGATAATATAGTAATTACATATAAATCTTCACATTGATATTACATAAATATTATACTCTTAAAAAATAAATTTAAGAGACTTAAAGAGTTAGTCAGTTAGGAATAGTATACATATTGTTTCAAAAATTCTAAGGTAAGCATTTGCACACCCTCGAATATAAGCAGTATTGATATAAGCAGTATTGTCCCTGGTTGTATATCAATAACCTTACAAAATACTTCATTTTTAAAAAAATTATGATGTTGGTATATACACCTTTTTTTCTTTTAAAAATAATACACACCAGAACATTTCTCCATCTTATCCCTTGATTTTCCAGGGGTTCGAAAGATATAATCTATATTGGGAATTACAACATCAGAAATTATGGTTCAAAAATATATTATTAAAGGAATCAAGTGTCAGTGTTCTTTTTAAATGCAACTTACCACCAATAAAGTGTTGGTCTAGTTTTCTAAAAGACTATTAAATCTTAGGATGACTAAAACAATCAATGTTTGATTCCTGAGAATGACACTTATTGGAAGGGACAACCACACACCCTAAAATAAATTAATTTTTTACCTAAAAAATAAAAGATACTCTTGATAGTACAAAAAATATACACATACATTAATATACACGTAAAAATTTAGTTACGATATATTATTTCAATGGACCCATATATTAATATACATACAAGTTATCTACATCTGGCATCTTTTCACGAGATACTTCCCCCACCACCTAAGCACTATAAATTCAATCCCTTTCTATTTTTATTCTTTTGTTTTATTTGAGGACATTGTAAGATTTAAGATTATGGAAAGGTATCATCTATATTGAGAATTACAACATCATAATTCATGGTTCCGAAATATGCATGAAAGCAATAAAATGTGCATGTTTTTTTAAATGGATCCGTACATTAATATACATGTAAAAATTTAGTTACGACATATCATTTCAATGGACCCATATTAATTAATATACATGCAAGTTATCTACATCTGGCATCTTTTCACGAGATACTTCCCACCACCACCTAAGCACTATAAATTCAACCCCTTTCTATTTTTATTCTTTTGTTTTAATTGAGGACATTGTAAGATTTAAGCTTATGGAAAGGTTGCATTTCTACATTTGTTTTCATTTGCATTTAGTTTTGTTAGGATCACGTTTTGTATGTAATTATTCATCATGTATTCTTTATTACTCTTTTGTATATAAAAATATTTTCTTATATCATTATTACCTTGCATGTCTTCCGAAAAATTATTCAAATACTAAAATTAGCAAGTATTAAATGTGTCATTGTTTAGAAAATATAAAGAAAAAACATTCTAAACTTTGTATTTTATCTAATAATCAGAAAGATTTAAAGAATGATGAATAAGGAGGTTCTAATAATATAATAAGTGCTTTATTAACATTGGCCTAGGGCTGAGAATAACCACTAAATAGTTGCTTCAATTTCAACGATTCATAAAATTTAGTTACTTATTGGTATTATCTGTTAGAAATTCCTTATGATCGGTGAAATATTAATCCTAGGATCTTGAATTTAATGATTCTCACGCACATATATGAATCAAAGGGTGCAGTGTCATACCTGAATCCATGTTCCTGGATGTGCTCCTTTGATCTCCGTTTCTGAAAGAGGTTTTGTGGTAAGATGACCTTCCTCAACCAAATCCCCGATTCTTCTTGGGACTTGCGTTTTCACTCTGATGGGGAGAGGAGAAAACTATATTTGATTTGGTGTATTGGGGACCATAACTGATGTAAACCCTCCTAGGGCAGCCTTTGAGTCCAAGGGCAAGAGAAGTTATGATGGTCCTACAATTAGGGCCAAAGCCAAGGCAGGGATCCTTAAGGTCTCAAAGGACACAATTGACCCAGGAGAGGGTATGTGAGGAGGACATTTATTTGAATAATGCAAATAAAATAAACCAAACTATGCTATAAATTCTTTGCAAGAACATGGCCTCCAAAAATCATAGGTTGCCCCCCTTGGTTTACATCATACCCTCTTTCTTGAAAAGAATTTGTCCTCAAATTTGAGGTATCACCACCTCCTGGATCAAAGACCATCTTCTTGAATTGTAACAACCAATTCTCCACATATTCATCATTGATTATACCCTTGATGAATAGTCCAGCAATAACACATGCACCAAATAGTAATTTTGTGAGGAAACGTTCATCCTTAAAAAACTTCGTAAGAATTGAGTCATCAAGGCTTGTGCTAATCACATCCATATGAATAACTTGCCCAATGTAAAAGTCAGCCTCCAAAATGTATGGATGAATAGGTGCTTCTTCTTTAATAAGGTTCACTCCAAATTCCTGCAAAATGTTGTGAATAAAACTAGGCAAAGACTTGTTAGTAGTAAAAAGAATTTCTTTAACCTGGAGTGGAGGTAGGGGCTGTTTTGGAACCAAAATATTCTCACTTCCCTCTTTTTGAACTTTCTTTTCACACACAATTGCCTTTTTCTCCTCCTGAGACTTGTTAGTAGTAACTAAAATTTCTTTACCCTGTAGTGGAGGTAGGGGTTGTTTTGGAACCAAAATATTCTCACTTCCCTCTTTTTCAATTTCCTTTTTACACACAATTGCCTTTTTCTCCTCCTCAATTTTTTTCTTCAGAGTCTTCTGATCCTCAATCACTTGTGTAGGAGATAAGGGACGTAACACCAACTTTCGATTTTGGTGAAAAAAAGTGTATTTGTTTGAAAATCCATCATGGATGGTCCTCTTATCCATGTGCCATGGACGACCCAAACGTATATGGCTGGTCTCCATGTGAACCACATCACAAAGAACTACATCTTCATATTTCCCTATTGAAAAGGGAACCTCCACTTGCTGGTTCACAATAATCCCCCCAATCTCACTTAACCATTGTAGTTGGTAAGGAGTGGGATGTGGTTTAGTCTCAAGGTTTAGTTTTGAAACTAACCTTGAACTAGCCATGTTGGTACAACCACCATCAATACTTAATAGGCAGATGTTTCCTTGGACCAAACACCTAGAAAGGAAGATGTTTGTCCTTTGGTTGGCCTCATTGGCCATGACTTGGGTTTCAAGCCAAAACTAGCTCTGATGACCACTTGATGACAACCTCTTGGGGCTGCCTTTGAATTAAAGGATCGTTTTAGCTTGAACTTAGATTTGTGAATGTGTGAATTCGGTTTTGGGGAATTAGGGTAATTTTGGGGTAGATGTGGCTTCGGTTTGGGATGTATAATTAGGCTAGGGTTTGTGTATGGTTTGTAGGATGAAGGTGAAGGTGGAAAAGAATGGAAGGTGAGGAGCGCCACAAGCAATGCTGCTTGATAAGCTATGGGGTTCGCCACAAGCAAGGATGCTTGATAAGAACAAGTATGGTGGTGGCCACGGCCAACCTAGGTTTAGGAGAAGTGCTCTCAACTAAAACAATTCAAATTTACTCAAAATAAAACTTAACCTTTATTAATGATTTGATCAAACTATAAATAGGCAAAGTTGCCTTGGCTGAATAGATAAAATAGAAGATAGAAATCAAATTATCTTCTAATAAACATAAAAATAAAATCCTAAGTAATATCAATTGGTTGAGCTGAATTGCTTGTTTGACTTAGTCTTGAGTGTAATTCGGTTTTGGTGGATGGTTGGCCGAATTTGTTGAGGAGAAGGAAGAGACTTGATCAATTTGACTTCATCTTGAGGAACTAATCATATTTAATTTGAATCCAATCTGATTTGTTGTTGGTTGGAGATGAGATTAGGATTCCCTATTTTATAGCCTTGTGCACCTTAAAAGATTGAGCTTCCTATCTTCTTTCCTTGTTTCTAGCCGTGTGCATCTTTGGGAGATTGATTAATCTCTCTTTAATCTTCATATAATCTTCTCTTTATCTCCAAGTTTGAAAACGTGTGCCATATACCCTTGAATTCAAATTCAAATCTATCTTCTTTTAAATTCGTTTTCCCTCCATGCCTTATCTCCTTGTTTGCCTTAGAGATAAAGTGTTAGCTGAATTGCCTTATCTCCTTGTTTGTCCTTATAGATAGAGTTCCTTACGTGCCTCCTTCCTTGAAATGATCATGCATTGACTTCCATTTGCCCTAGCCACGTGAAAGGCTTACCCTTGAACCTAAGTGAACTACTTGGTCACGAAATATGGACCATGTTACAAATAAATCCCAACCCATATTACATGAATTAAATATTAAAAATACTTGAATGAAAATAAACCTAAGACTATATGAGAATGCAACCTCATTTATTTGAATCAATGAAAATAAAATAAACGTAAGTAGAAAGTGACCTAAGGACATAAATATCCTCCTCACATACCCTCTCCTGGGTCAATTGTGTCCTTTGAGACCTTAAGGATCCCTGCCTTGGCTTTGGCCCTAATTGTAGGACCATCATAACTTCTCTTACCCTTGGACTCAAAGGCTGCCCTAGGAGGGTTTACATCAATAACCTTCCTGATGTGTTAACTTATAGGGTTCCTATTATCCCCTATGAGTTAACCTAATGGGTATCCACCCATTAAGCCCATATCCGTTATAACCTTTTAGAAATCTAAGGGGTGTCAGTAATTAGACCACTTATAATGTAACCCCGGAATAAATAGCTGATATCATTGTATTAAATATATGATGCTCACCTTAATTAGAAATTTATAATTTCTAACA
>NW_017728885.1:51874-68090 GCF_001865875.1 Lupinus angustifolius
TACTGATTTGAGCAGAAAAATTTGCAGCATTGGTAAAAGACACTGAATCCATATAACAAAGAATTAATAACATGTTCAAATATAAACAAACAAGTCATGTAATATATTTAAAACAAGACATGTTCACATAATAGACCCATCACAAGATACTTAACACAACATCAATCTCTAGTCTTTGGACAAGGAAATCAATTTATAAGTGGTACTCTCAGTGTAATGATCAAATATTAACAGTTAGTTCTGTCAAACAATAGCCTTTCTTTAGAGCGACTATTATTCACATGAAGAAAAAAAAACTTTATAACTGTTACATATTTATCATCACAGGTATGTTATTATTTGGCCAAATTGTGTCTTCCTTTGGGCCGAACACAATTCGCATAAATAATCTCATACTCATCTGTGTAATTTAATCAATTTCCATAATAGAGGTTACTTTGACAACATATTGCATCCATTAATCCACATTAATCCAAAATAATTACCAGACAAAAATTAAAATAATAAGGATCCATTACTAAAAATTAATGATCTTTAATCCAAATGTTCATAAAAACAAAGCTTATATTAGTGCAAAATCAATTAAAGAACAAAATTTGTGCATAATGCACATATCTCAATTGCATTCACCTTAGTGCAGAAATTATGCACATCAATAAAGTAGAACCATGACATCAATAAATTATTCACCTTAATGAGTTTAACACTGTTCAACTATTTAAGCACCGAGTAGAACCATGACTTCTAAATCCTCCTAACTCATACCACTAAAAATTCTTCTAATAATTACTAGATAGAGAAACTTTTTTTATGTCTATTTATATTTCCGAGACAAAATGCTTTCTTTAGTATTAGAGCAATATTTTGGAGGGTGTATTAGGAGGATATGCAGGATAGTGGTCTTTATCTAACAGCTTCTGGTGCAGAATTGCAGTATGAAGTATTCAATCAAACCAACCTAGTGAATGTTAGACATAAAGTAGCAAGGGCAATACCCATAATGAGGCCAAAAATACTCTTCCTCTTATCCAAACCAAGTGCTCTCCTAACTACATTCCCAAAGCTAGGGATTAATCCTCATTATCCAGAATTCCCAAATTAACCATTATGTGATCAAGACCACTTTAACCAATACCGGTGAGAATAGCTCAAAATTAGAATTCAATAATGCCACAAAATTGATATATCATATGCAGCAATCAACAAAAGTAATAAACAATAAATTGAATTAAGACAATTATGCAATAATCAGATTGCATAAATTCTCAAATTAAACCATAAATTCTCAATCTTTATAACATAACAGCGGAAGCATAATTCAATAATCCATAAATTAAAAGTAGGGTTCATACAAGATTTGGGAAAACACCCTTAATGGAGAATCATAAAATTCAGAACCTATGCTCTGATACCAATTGTTAGAAATTCCTTATGATTACCAATCCTAGGATCTTGAATTTAATGATTCTCACGCACATATATGAATCAAAGGGTGCAGTGTCATACCTGAATCCATGTTCCTGGATGTGCTCCTTTCATCTACGTTTCTGAAAGAGGTTTTGTGGTAAGATGGCCTTCCTCAACCAAATCCCTGATTCCTCTTGGGACTTGCGTTTTCACTCTGATGGGGAGAAGAGAAAACTGAATTTGATTTGGTGTATTGGGGACCATAACCTTCCTGATGCGTTAACTTATAGGGGTTCCCATGATCCCCTATGAGTTAACCTGATGGGTATCCACCCATTAAGCCCATATCCGTTATAACCTTTTAGAAATCTAAGGGGTGTCAGTAATTAGACCACTTATAATGTAACCCCGGAATAAATAGCTGATATCATTGTATCAAATATATGATGCTCACCTTAATTAGAAATTTATAATTTCTAACATTATCCAATTATTCCACAATTTCGGTTTTTATACCATTTTTACTTCAATTCTTATCATGTAGAACTCTATTCGCCCCATACTTGTCCCCAACAACCTGAAAAAGAAAAAGCTACAACGTGAACCTTTTTTCTTCAGAATACATTAAACAAATAGCCCATTAACCTTATCACAAACCCTCTACGTTTTATGTTACTGAGAATTTGCCTCAATGTTTATTATGCATTGGCAATTAACATGATACATTTTGCTAATCAGCATCACATATTATAAGCATTTTTCTCATCAAAATGCAATTATTTTCGTAAGAGTTTCTTTGGCAGTCGGTTGTTGGGGATGAAGAGCATCATGTGTAGTTAGAGTGTGCTAACAAATGATTTCTTTTGTGGAAAAGGGACCAGGTGATTTAAAGTGAAATAATTGATACAACAAATTAATAACTGCCAAGTTAAATTATGAAATTGGATAAGTTATTTAATGTAGTGTTGTTAAAACGGTACCGTTTATCAAATCGGTCAGGGTACTGATATAGTGGTACAGTGGTTCAATCGGTGGTTCAGTAATTAAACCGCATGCTGGTTAAACCGGACATACCTACTTATATTTATATATATATACAAACCTATAACAAAAAAATTCCAAATAGGTAGATACCCAAATTTATAATCCATATTCATAATCTACTCAAAATTCACATAAACAAACAACTTTAAGTCTTTAACAAATTCAAAGTCTAAATTACAAAATATATATTCATCCAAGAGTATCACTTAACAACCGCAAAATATAAATAAATGACACAAGTTCACAACTAACTCTACAAAATAAATAAATTTGGAGTTTTAACATTTAACACCAATGAGTCAAAGTTGTCTCATATCGATATTATATTTTTTCACCAAATCCTATCTTCAGACAGTACTCCAAGATTACACAAATGTCACTGAGATTACACACAAATGTTAGGAACCAAAAGGTATAATCTAAGTATGCCATGGAATCCTGTGCCTTGAAGTGTTGAAGAAGGGTTGGAAAGATGAGTCACCTTGTAATGGGTTTTTATTTTCAAAAAAAAATATATGCGTATAAATCGGCCGGTTTAGTCAAATATCGGCTGGTTCACCGGTTTTGACCGGTTTTAATACTTAGCGGTTCAACATCTGTACCGTACCGATTAGGGGTCTGGTTCACTGGTTTTCCGGTTCACCGATTTTTTGGTTGAACCGGCCGGTATGGTAGATTTAATGTTTATCCTCAATCACTGAACTGAGGTTAAGAAAAGCTTAATTAATACTGCCACTTAAAAATATCATGTCCACTATTGCTCAATATATTGAATAAATTATTTCCAAATATAAGACTACCACTCTTTTTGTTGCATAAAATTAAATTTTCTTTCTTTCTTTTTATTGCATAATATTACCTTTCTCAATTGTATATAATATAATGTTCTAATCAAATTTAGATTTAATATTTTATTTGAATATGTAGATAAAATTTAGAGACTCTTCTAATTATAAAACTATCTAAAAAAGTTAACTATGACAGCCATCACTTGTTATCATAACCACTACAAGCATTCTACCATCACAATCACCATTGTCTTGTCTTCATTACCACCACCATCATTATCACTTACCTTATCACATTTATGGTGTCACCATTTCACCATTGTCATTGTCGTTACACCCCATCCACCACCATCATCAAACCGCTATGATCATCATCTTCTAATGTGTGAGCAACACCAAACCATCATCATTACTACCATTTCTAGTATTAGGTCATGGCTCTCACCACTACCAGAGCCACCTCATCTTTGATTCCACCACCACTATGAGCATACCATTTTCATCAGTTCCCCCACCATCGTCAGATCCACCACGACTACCATACCCTTATTACTATAACCACTACTGTATTTGCTATCAATTTTTAACTAATTCCATACATCATATGTAAAAGGTCATAACATATGAATATTAAATGATAATACTTATGTCAACTATTTTGGTTTTCTATAGTATCCTCCCATTAGTAGATAAGTCATAGACTAATTTGATAGGCGCAACCAAACTCTTAAGTGGACTACGATTAGCTGATTGAGACGGACCAAGACTACCAATGCAAATCATCCAAACTCATTTCACTTCAACCAACATGCATTGGTAATACTTATGCCAATTTATTAGTGAATGAACAGCATGTATGTATACCTAACAATGATTGATTATAGTTCAAATGGACTATCTCACTAACCGAAGTTTACTTACACAGTTAGGGGTTTGAATTATGGATTAGTCGCTCCATGAAGAACTTTGCTTAACCACCACCTCACTTAGGATTTTATCTCACAACAACTACGCATACAATGATACTCAATTATAAACATAATAAACTAATTTAAGTATTGAAGCCACCTCTAAATGATCCGATTGTGCAACATGACCAAGCCAAATTGCAAATTGACCGAGCCAAAATCATTCCTGACCAAGCAAAAATACAACATGGCTGAGGGAAAATCATTCCTGACTGAGAAATTATAGTTCGTGACCGAGGGAAAGTAGAATCTGGCCAAGATAGTGAATCGCTATCAACACATCAACATGGACCATCGCACAAGACTCTGACTGTGGTACGCAGACCTTGGCGCATAAATTCTGACCGTGGTGTCTAGACCATGGCGGATAAAATCTGATTGGGGCGCCATGGACCTGGCGCACCAATTCTGACCGAAGTATCTGGACCTTGGTGCACCAATCTCTGACCGATGTGTCTAAGCCATGGCGCATCAATTTTTGTGTTCTAAACTTTTCTCATATCTTAGGCTTTTTCATGGGCTTTTCCTGTTTTATCTGTTTCTAGATATTTCTTAGAAGGAGTTAGTTAACATAGTTAGGTTTTGCTAGTCATATTTTAGTTAGTTTTTAATGGTTGCTTGTTACCTAAGCAACCAACCTTCTCTTTGTATAAAAGGGTGTTAAACCACTCACTTCAGTTCAATAAAAATAATGAGGTCATTCAGTCAAAATAGCAATATGGTATTAGAGCCTTCAATTTGAACGTTCTAGTTACCACTTCCGTTGTAACACAAAGCAAAGATTAATGGCCAAGTTGAACACAAATCTCTTCAACCTTCTTCAACCTACCCGCTTCTTTTAAGACTCAATCACAAGCAAGGAACATGGCAGACATATAAGTCAATGAGCAAGGAAGGGAGTTGCAGCCCACATACAACAACAATGACTTGAAGAATCCCTTATACCTTCATCGTGGAGATAGCCCAAGTGCTATGTTGGTGACTACTCTATTGGATGGATCCAACTACCAGTCATGGAGCAGAGCTATGAGAAGAGCCTTGTTCTCCAAGAACAAGAACAAGTTTATGGATAGGTCAATTACGACCCCAAGCAAATCAGACCCAAAGTTTAACACATGGGAACATTACAACACAATGGTTATATCCTGGATAACAAGATGTCTTGTTAGATAATGGTGTGTTACGGCTTAGGCACCTCAGTCAAAGATTGGTGCACTAGGGTCCAGGTACTTCGGTCAGAATTGTTGTGCCAAGTCTAGGGAGTTTCGGTCAGAATTGGTGCGCTAGGTCCAGGAAGCTTCAGTTAGAATTAGTGTGTCAGGTTCGTGGTGCCCCAGTCAGATTTTACCCGCCATGGCCTAGACACCACGGTCAGAATTTATGCGCCAAGGCATGTGTGCCACGGTCAGAGTCTTGCATGATGGTCCATGCTTATGTGTTGATGGTGATGCACTATCTTAGCTAGATTCTACTTTCCCTTGGCCACGAACTATAATTTCTCGATCAATAATGATTTTCCCTCGGTCATGTTGTATTTTTCTCGGCCAAGAATGATTTTGGCTTGGCCAATTTGCACTTTGACTCGATCGTGTTGCACATTCTGATCATTCAAAGGTGGCTTCAGTACCCCTCACAAGTTGGAGAGTACATACTTATTACTCTCATCTTGGAGAGTAGATAATTAAAAGGTGAAGGATCCAAAGCCTTAGTTAGTATGTCAGTAACATGTTCCAAAGTAGATATAGGCAACAAATGGAAAAGGTTTTTATTGAAGTTTTTCCGTAACCACATGACAATCTATGTAAATGTGTTTAGTCCTTTCATGAAACACAAAATTAGCAGTTATATATCTTGTTGAATCATTGTCATACTATAGCAAAGCAGGCTTAGTAAATATTATGTGAAAATTATCAAACAAATAAGTTAACCATTGGATCTCACAAGAAGCAGAGGCTAAGGAAAAATACTTAGCCTATAAGGAAGACCTAACCACTGTGTTTTGCTTCTTGGATTTCTAAGAAACAAGCGAATCCCCCGGAAAGGCACAACACCCACTTATAGATTTCGTAGAATCATCACAAGTTGCTCAGTCAGAATCACTAAAACATTTAAGTGCATAGGAGAAAGGACAAAATAGAATAAACCATGTCTAGGATTACCCTTTATGTATCTAAGTACCTTGCACAAGGCTCTATGATGATTTTCAGTTGGGGCAGCCATAAATTGGCTTAGCTACTGAACAACAAAACTGATGTCAGGCCTTGTGTAGGTTAGGCAAAGAAGCTTACCTACTAATTTCTTATAGAGGATTAATATTGGCAGGGGAATCATTTTGGTGCAGCTTAGTTGTTTTGACAATAGGGTTAAGGACAGGCTTACAATTAATGAAGCGTGTGTCAACAAGTATGTCAAGGGCATATTTCCTCTCGCAAATAGTGATGCCACCTTTGGATCTGACAATCTCAAGTCCAAAAAAGTACTTTAGTGCCCATAGGTCTTTAATTATAAACTTTTTGTCAAGATGGTCTCTCACATTGTTAATCTCAGTCTCATTGTTACCTACTAGAACCAAGTCATCTACATAAACCAATAGAGTAGTGAATCCCTTCCCTTTGGCTTTGGTGAAGAAGGAGTAGTCATGGTGGGATTGAATGTATCCCAAAGATAGAAGGGATTCTAAGAGCTTATGGTACCATTGCCTTCTTGCTTGCTTTAAGCCATATAAGTATGAGTGTAAGCGGTGCCGGTTTAAACCGCGAAACCGATGGAACTGAACCGAATCAAACCGCAAAATATGGTTCGGTTCGGTTCGGTTTCGCGGTTTGGTTTGGTTATTTTTTTAAGGAACCGTTTATGTTTCGTTTATGGTTTTAGAAATTTAGGAACCGCTGGAACCGAAGCGCATATTAAAGAAATGGATACTAGGGATTAGGGAATGATGTTTTATTATTGTTTAAATTCTTCAACTAATTTTCTAGCTTAAATTATCAATTTATGTGTAAATTGTAGTGTTATATAGGTTACTAAATTGTTATTAAGTTAGTATTATATATGTTATTAATTACTAAATTGTTTCCTAGTGTCTTGATGATTTGGAACATATTTTTCAACTTTTGTGATATTGAGTTTGAAACTAACATATATCATATATTGTTATATATGTAATCTTACATGTTTTACTAATTGTGAAATATAAGGTTGTAAATGTAACTATCATATATTTTACCAATTGATATATATGTTACTAATTATGAATTGTATTATTATATATGCTACTAATAGATATATATGTTAGTAATTGTGGACTGTAGTATTATATGTGATAATTCGTTTTTTCTCCACCAATTACACAATTGTTATATATGTTAGTAACAAACAATTATGAGTTTCAATTTTTTACACTTTTTTATATGATTCATAATTTTTTATAATAATAGTAGTAATGCTTATCCTTTTATGGATAAATAATATCTCTTGTAATACATTTTAAATTTTCAATTGATGCAAGATTTTTTTATAAAAAAGTAATTGGAAAAATCATGGAACCGAACCGAACCATTCAAGAGCGGTTCGATTCTTATAGTTAAATTTGTGGTTAATTGAGCGGAATCGAACCTTATGTTTTTGATCAGTTCGGTCACTAATGTGAAGAAGATCTTTGCTCCTGATCTTGGGACGGTTTTAATGAAGACACCAACATCACCAAAAAGAAGAAAATGAAGAATACTTATGAAGACAAAGCTTCAAGACAAATTAGTCTAAGTCTAAATAGGTACTTATATCCTATATTCTCGAATATACAATAGTAGTAATGGTCAAACTATTTTTTAAGAAAATTGAAACACTTCAAGTATAAACAAAACAATTTTCAAAAATAGTGTGTAGTAGGTTACTGTATCTAAGTAACGGGTTACATAAGTGAGAAAACCAGTTACCCAACAAAAAATGTGTAGGATAATCTATTACTCAAATGATGTAATCGATTATTCTAATTAAATTTTAAATACCCAATTGGATAGCGTGTTTGAGTAATCGATTACTCAAGGCTGTAACCGATTACTAAGAGTTGTTGCATCAGTTTTCAGATTTCAAAATGAATGGTTTTCATCCCAAACGAAATGGTTTCAATCCAATCAATTCCTACCCTTTTAAAGAGGTGTTATGGCTTGTTGGAAAGCCTATTTAAAGGCATTGAACTCAGAATCAAATATATAACTCTTACACAAACTTTCAAACATAATTCTGAAAAATTCTTTGAAATATTTTCTGCACTTTTTGTAACTTATTCTTTAACTTTTAAAGTGAATTTTCTGAGTTGCTTGAAGTAAAATGTTTCAAAGTTTTACAAACATATAAGAGCATTATTACTTAGTATACAAAAAGAGTTATTGGATTACAAGTGATATTACATTCCAAACTTGTAAAGGGAAATATGGCATTGTTGTAAATTCTTCATTGACATTTCATAAATCTTTCTTTCACAGGGGTGTTATAAGAAAAGGGATATAGTCACTTGGAAAGGTGTTTTTCAAGAGTGACGTAAGTATTAGTGAGTGTGTAAGGTACATAGAGGTCTCAGAGTGAGATATTGTAATTACAACTCATAATATTTAATGAAGAAATCTCTTGTGTTGCAAGAGTACTAGGTGTAGCTTTCGGTGAACAAGAAGGTGAACCAGTATAAAAGTTCGGTGTTCTCTCTTCTCCTCCATCTCTTGATTTTTTACTTGTTAATTTTCTGCATAATTTCTCCGTTGCACTTAACTTCTAATTTTGCAGAATAAGTTGCCATAATTTTAAGTCAACTAATTCACTCGCCCTCCTTAGTTGCAATCTTAGTCTTGCAATTGGCACCATAGCTATTTTTGAGTAAGTTATTCTCAAATCTGATCCTATATTGAAGATGGCCGCAAGATCATTCCTAGGAGAAGGTTCCAACATCAACCGCCTTCCATGCTTTGTTGGAGAGTGCTATGACTTTTGGAAAATCATAATGAGAATCTTCATAGAATCTCAAGACTTGGACATATGGAATGCAATTAAAGAAGGACCATATGAACCCTTCACCATAGTCAACAGTGTAAGGGAAGTAAAGCCCAAATCTTCATGGAATGATGAAGATAAAAAGAAGGTGTAATATGATCTCAAAGCAAAGAACATCCTCACTTCAGCACTTGGCATTGACAACTTCTTTAGAGTATCAAACTGAAAATCTGTCAAAGAAATGTGAGATACTCTAGAGACTACACATGAAGGAACTGAGGAGGTAAAGAGGTCGAGACTCAATACTCTTTCCCAAGAAAATGAAATGTTTCGTATGAAACCTGGAGAAAAAATTCTGGATCTTCAAAAGAGATTTACTCACCTCACAAATTACCTTATTGCACTTGGTAAGGTACTATCAAATAGTGATTAAAACTTGAAGGTTCTAAGATCACTCACCAGAACGTGGCAACCAAAGGTAATAGTCATTTCTGAAAAGAAAATTTATCAAAAATTTCCTTGGCTGCTTTGTTTGGTAAATTGCATGAACATGAATTAGAACTCAACCAACTTAACCAATATGAAGAGCAAGAGAAGAAAAAGAAGAATATCTCTCTCAAGGCGAAAGTAGACAAATACGAATCATCAGAAGATGATTATGAGAAGGAAGAGATGGAAGACATGATTCTTCTTATAAAGAAGTTCAACAAGTTCCTTAAGAGGAACAAGGATTCTAAAACTGGGCAAATGAGGAAATTCACCAAGAACAATGACGCCTCCACTTCAAACCAAAACTTCACATGCTTTAAATGTGGCAAGCCTGGTCATATGAAGATGGACTTTCCAAACCTGAAAAACAATTCTTTCAAAGGGAAAATTAAATGAGGACTGGATGGAGAGCCTGTATTACTTGGGAAGACAATGATACCAGTTATGCCTCTAAATAAGAAAATGAAGAACAAGCACATCTCTCTTTAATGGCATCTCATCATTCTGATGATGAAGAGGTAAACGACACTAAACTATATTCTTCTAAATAACAAACATCATTTAAGGACTTGCATGATGAATATGTCAAACTCCCAAAAATGTCTCTAAAAAAACTGAGTTAGATGTATTTAGAAACAAACCATCATCATCTTCATGTCAAAACTGCATTGCTCTTGAAAATAAAGTTTCAACATTAAGTCTTGAACTTAATAAGCTAAACAAGAATAGTAAAAGTCTGGAAAAGATCATTAATGATCAAAGGCACTCAACAGACCAAAGAGGTATTGACTATTCAAAAAGCCATGTTTCTAAGAAACAAAGTGTCTCAACAAAGATAAACTTTCATAAGCAATGTATCCATGCATTTGAGCATAGTAATGATAAATCTAGGATACATAACCATAAACCCACATGTACCTATTGCAAAAACCATGGGCATACACCAAATACTTGCATAATTAGAAAATATGGTGTACCCCTAGGTCATTATAGATGAGTTGAGAAAGGTACTAACCATGTAGGACCCAAAGAATATTGGGTTTATTGTACTTGGACAACGGCTGCTCAAAGCACATGACAAGCGATAGAAATAAGTTATATGTCCTTACTCCAAGGGACAAAGGCTATGTCACATATGGTGATAACAACAAAGGAAAAATACTTGGAGTTGGTAGAATTAGCAAGCCACCCTCAACAACTATAGAAGGTGTATTGTGTGTTGAAGTACTCAAGAACAACCTACTAAGAATAAGTCAATTATGTGACAAAGGCTTTCATGTGGCATTCTACACGGATAAGTGCATCATCGAAAGTAAGAATTCCCAAAACTCAACTCATTGGTAAAAGGATAAATAAAATATATATGATTGACATAGACTCCTCTTTACCAATAACATGTTTAGTTGCTAATGATAATCATGATGCATGGCTTTGGCATAGGAGAATTGCTCATATTCATATGGATCATTTGAATAAACTAATAAAGAAAGATTTAGTTGTTGGTTTACTCAAACTAAAGTTTGTTAAAGATAAACTATGTAGTGCTTGTCAATTGGGTAAACAAACAAAGACTTATTTTAAACCTAAGCACATGGTTTCTTCCGATAAACCATTATAGTTACTACACATGGACTTATTTGGTCCCTCAAGGACAAAAAGTTAAGGTGGTAACTATTATGCTATTGTTATAGTAGATGATTTTTCAAGATATACTTGGACTTTATTCTTAGTTCATAAGAATGAGTCATTCAAAGTCTTTAGCATTTATGCTAAAAGAGTTCAAAATGAAAAATCACTATAAGAAGTGATCGTGGCGGAGAATTTCAAAACTCTTCATTTGAAGAATTCTGTGATTATCTTGGCATCAATCACAATTTTTCTGCTCCTAGAACACCACAACAAAATGGTGTTGTAGAGAAAAAGAATCGGTCTTTGGAAGAACTGGCTCGTACAATGTTCAATGAAACTAACCTCCCAAAATATTTTTAGGCTGATGCAGTAAGTATTGCATGTTATGTTTCAAAATGAGTTCTTATAAGACCAATTCTTAAGAAAACCCCCTATGAACTCTTTAAAGGTAGAAAACCAAAAATTTCTCATTTATTTAAATAATGGTAAAGACAACTTAGGCAAGTTTGATACAAAAGCTGATGAAGGTATCTTCCTAGGCTACTCTCTTACGAGTAAAGCTTATAGAATTTTCAATGAAAGAGCCCTAGCCATGGAAGAATTTGTTCATGTATCTTTTGATGAAACCAATCCTGTAATAAAGGATGGGTTAACTCTTGATAAAGAGGACTTGTCAAGTTCCCATTCTAATAAAAAGTCTATTATCGATTCTACAACTAAATCTGAGCATTTGAAAATGGATGATAATATATCCTCTCAAGAAGAGCATATTCACTCTGATTTACCAAAAGAATGGAGAACTCATCGAGATCATCATATTGACAACATCATCAGTGATATTAGCAAGGGTATTACTACCCGTTTAATGCTAGAGGATGCATGTCTTAACATGACCTTCGTCTCTCAAATAGAACCTTCCAAGATTGATAATTCAATCAAGGATGAACACTGGATTCTTGCAATACAAGAAGAATTAAACCAATTTTAGAGAAATGAAGTTTGGGAACTTGTTCCTAGACCTAAAATAGGCATGCCATAGGAACTCCTTGGGTATTTCGAAATAAATCTGATGAAAATGATATTATTGTTAGAAATAAAGCTAGACTGGTAGCACAAGGATACAATCAGGAAGAAGGTATAGACTTTGGTGAAACTTTCGCTCCGATTGCTAGACTTGAAGCTATTAGACTATTACTTGCATATGCATGTTCTTTAAACTTTCTGCTATATCAAATAAATGTAAAGAGTGCTTTTCTCAATGGATATATTCAAGAAGAAATATTTGTAGAACAACCTCCAAGTTTTGAAGATTACAAACATCCTTCTCATGTTTACAAATTAAAGAAAGCTCTCTATGGCTTGAAACAACCTCCTGGTTTTGAAGATTAGAAACATCTTTCTCATGTTTACAAATTAAAAAAAGCTCTCTGTGGCTTTAAGCAAGCTCCACGTGCATGGTATGATCGTCTAACAAATTTTCTACTTGAAAAAGGATTTACCAAAGGAAAGGTTGGCACTATACTCTTTTTAAAAAAAATCATCATACTCTTCTTGTTCAAATTTATGTAGATGATGTTATTTTTGGGTCTATTAATGAGGTTTTGTATAGTGATTTTGGAAAAATGATGCAGGGAGAGTTTGAAATGTCCATGATGGGGAAGTTAAATTACTTCCTTGGATTACAAATCAAACAACTTGAAAATATAATTTTTGTAAGTCAATCCAGCTATTGTACAGATTTGCTGAATAGATTTGATATGGATGACTGCAAGCCAATAGCTACTCCTATGGGATTTGATACTTACATTGATATAGATGAAGTTGGAAAATACATTGAAATATCAAAATATCGAGGTATGATTAGATCTCTTTTATATTTAACTACTAGTAGACATGATATCATGTTTAGTGTATGTTTGTGTGCATGTTATCAATCTCAACCAAAAGAATCACACTTAGTTGTTGTTAAGAGAATCATGAAATATCTTAAAGGCACAACTAACGTTGGATTGTGGTATCCAAAAGGAAGTATATGTGATTTAGTTAGTTATTCAGATTCAGATTTTGCTGGATGCAAAACTGAGAGGAAAAGTACTAGTGGTACTTGTCATATTTTAGGATATGCTTTAGTCTCTTGGTCTTGCAGGAAACAAGCATGTGTTGTCCTAAGCACTACTGAAGCGGAATATATAGCAGTAGGTAGTTGTTGTGGCTTAAACAACAATTACGAGATTATGGCTTAGACTTAGGCTATACTCCTCTAAAATGTGAGAATGCTAGTGTTATAAACCTCACAAAGAATCCAGTTATGCATTCTAGAACCAAACACATAGATATAATGCATCACTTCCTTAGGGACCATGTCCAAAAGAAAGATGTGATTGTAGAATTTGTTGATACTCATAACCAACTAGCAGATATTTTCACTAAACCCTTGGCTAAAGAACTTTTTTATAAAATTAGACGTGAATTAGGCATTCTTGATGAAGCTTACCTATCTTAAACATGATTATATGATTATATATATGTTTCATTATGTTTATCTCATGCCTACTTGTACTTAAATGTATTCACATATGTTTAAAACTTTTAAATTTTGGGTCAAAAATCATTTCATAGCATCAATATGCCTAAAATTAAATTTTTTTTTTGGGTTAGTATTCGATCACACGGGAGAGTAACCGATTACAAGGTTGAACAGGGAGTTTCAGTAACTGATTACTCAAGTGAGTAATTGATTACTCAAAGCTGATATTTGAAATTTTTAAAATTTTAAAACTGAGTAACTTATTACTCAAAGTGAGTAACTAATTACTCTATGCAGGTATATATATGATTTTCTGCATTTTTTTCAAACTCATATTCTTCCTTTTTCTCTCTCACTTGTGTAAACACTCCCAAATCTCTAAAAACATTTTTCATCCGTTTTGAGTAATTTTTATGTTCATTCATATCACATTTTCAATCCTAAACACTTCTATACCATCATTTTCATGATTAGTGGACCAAATCAAAAACCCCAAATATCTCAAACCCAAAAACCTAAAAACTTCAAAAATCCAATCCATGGCATCTTCTTCAAGAACAAAGAAGCAACGCACTAACGTGACTCAAAAGAATCAAGGGACTTCACCCTTGGAGTCTAACCCTCTGGATTTAGCAAGACTTCTCGCAAACAATGAACAACGCAAAGTCTTCGAAGAGCACTATCATAAACGAACCATATTTACTCCAAAATACGGTAATATCGGGAACTTTGAGTTTGAAGATTATCTTTTCCCTTATGTTTTCCGACAATAAAACCTTTTCAACTTTTGTTGTGAATCAAATGATATTTATCCTGAACTTGTTAGAGTATTTTACTGCAACTTGAACTTCCGGAAAAACCGTCTTACTTCCTATGTGATAGGAAAAGACATTGTTTTGGATTTGAAACATTTTAGTTCATTATGTTGTAACATACCCACTCAAGGTAACATAATAGGTTTCAGCCTTGTTTGTGAAGGGGATACCTACGTTCAAAAGGATTTTTACTATTCTCTTTGTAGAATTTCAAAGGGGGAAATAGAAATATGTAAGCAAATAGGGCTTTGGTGAGACTATTAAAAATAGAGATATCCTATCTGGTGGACATCTCAAACTTGAGGACTTTTTGCTTCATTACTTTTTGAGCTATGTCATTTTGCCTAAATTTTCAAATCATTCTCAAATAAGGGACATAGAACTTTAATTGATGTATGCTATGAAGTATAACATCAAAATCTATTGTGATCAGATGATAATGAGACAAATGTGGATTGTTCGAGGAACTCGAAGCCCCTTGCCCTATGCAATCTTCATAACCAAAATTCTTGAACATTTTGGTGTTTGTACTACTGGTGAAACCAAGGTCTCTCTCAATCTTCGTGAAAACCATATTGATGTGGACGTGATCCACAAAATGAGCTTCTTTTTCAATCCTATTGACCGCACATATAAGCATAGAACTGATAGACTGACTGCTCATGCTGATCAATCAGAACCTGTCCCTCCTAATCCTCCTGAACCTCAACCTTCTGAGTTTCATGCTCAATCTTTCTCATCTCTGCCATGCCTTCAAATCAGATGATTATGGATGAGTTGATTTCTCTTCTAGGCTACATTACTAACCAGATGGATGCTCTTCATGCTCAAAATCAACAAATCTAGTTTGAACTTCATCGTCTCTCTTATAAGAGGAGTATCATGGACATTAATGAAGACAGCTCTAAGCATGAGTCTTATATTATCTTTGTTGTTAGGGTTTTCTTGTTGTAATGTTTTCATGGTTTTGAACAATTTGCTTTTATTTTTTTGTTTTTGTTATGGTTTGAACAATGTTTTAACTTTCTGTTATGCGATATCACTTTTATGATTAATTTTATGCTTGTCATATACATATTGTATGCTATATATGAAAGTATGCATGTCAAGAGGAACACTTTGGAAAGCTCTCTCTATATGTCATGGTTTTGATGAGGACAACTTGTGCTTATAAGAGCTTGAAGATCTCCAACAAATCAACGTGCTTAAGTCTTTAATTGGTACTAGGCTTAGACTAGAATCTAGTTTAAGTTTAGTCAAGGCTTAGGGCACCTAATACATATCTCATATGCATAAATCTTTTTAATCATTTCATCCTTGAGATATGTCATTCATAATATGTTCATGCATTACATAAATACATGTATATGTGCATTCTAGGCATAAACTAAGTGTTAAACATGTATTAACTAAGTGCATAACATATTTCATGTTTTGTATTTAAAAATACACATTTTAATTGTTGTTAATCGATTAACCAATCCTTTAATCGATTAACCCAACTGCTGTGAAAAGTGGTTGCTACTGGAACACGTTTTTAAAATGTTGTTAATCGAGGCATTACGT
>NW_017728885.1:68190-68408 GCF_001865875.1 Lupinus angustifolius
TTGATTCTGTAAAGTATTGGTCAATGATTTCTGGTAGTCTGTTTGAGCTTAGTGATGATCTGTTTCTGAATGTTGGCGGGTTATCATCATCTGGTTATGGTATAGGGGATTGTTCTTGGGTCAAGGACTATTTTGATCTTGTTGATGTCTATAAGTCATTCCTTCGAGGCCCTCATTTGTATATTCAGGGTCAACTGACCAAGGCTGGGTCGCTATCT
>NW_017728885.1:68508-88821 GCF_001865875.1 Lupinus angustifolius
CTGATAATGATAATCAGGAGGATATGGGTAATCAGAATGCAACTACTCAGGGGGAGTCTTCTGGAACAGCACCTCAGAACTCTGTTTTTGGTCTAGCTCAGATGGAAGCTATGGAGCAACGGCTTAACAACCGTATGGATCTGCACTTCCAAGGGCTGAAGGATTCTTATTTTGCAGGCATGGAGCAGTACGAAGAACGTCAGATGCCTACACCGACAACAAATTTCAGGAGCTGAGGAACATAATTCAATCTAACGCTGAAACTCAGAATGTTATGTTTTGTTCAGAATTTCAGAAGTTGTCTGTGCTTATCAGGGGTGATCAGAACATTGCTATTCCTGATGATCAGATTGACCATCCTCCGCCTCAACCGTAGTTTAGAGGACTTTAGACCTAGGCTATCTCACCCTTAGGTTTATTTCTTCTTATGGCACTTTCTGGATTTAGTTGTTGTTGTTGCTTTTAGGACTCGTAGTTTAGAGGACTTTAGACCTAGGCTATCTCACCCTTAGGTTTATTTCTTCTTATGGCACTTTCTGGATTTAGTTGTTGTTGTTGCTTTCAGGACTTATTCATGTGTTTTTTTTTGTCTTTGATTGACTTTATGGTTTGTACTACTTCCTGACTTCTTCGACTCTTTATGATATGCTATTGTTTTTGTTTTTTGCTTTAATTATGTCGAATAGCTTATTTGCTTTCGTGAATGGTTCTTGATCATATGAGATTTGATGTTGCTAACATTGCTTAATATTTGATTAAATCTTGTATGCCATTCTCTTTACCTATTAGCTAATTACAATTGATGAAGTTGATGTAGTGTTTGTCATCATCAAAAAGGGGGAGATTGAAAGTGTGCATGTCAAGAGGAACACTTTGGAAAGCTCTCTTTATATGTCATGGTTTTGATGAGGACAACTTGTGCTTATAAGAGCTTGAAGTTCACCAACAAATCAACGTGCTTAAGTCTTTAATTTGTACTAGGCTTAGACTAGAATCTAGTTTAAGTTGAGTCAAGGCTTAGGGCACCTAATACATATCTCATATGCATAAATCTTTTTAATCATTTCATCCTTGAGATATGTCATTCATAATATGTTCATGCATTACATAAATACATGTATATGTGCATTCTAGGCATAAACTAAGTGTTAAATATGTATTAACTAAGTGCATAACGTATTTGATGTTTTGTATTTAAAAATACACATTTTAATTGATGTTCCTTCATGTTCCATATAATTCAACAGCATTAAGCTCTTCCTGCATAGCCTAAACCCAATGCTCAGAGTTCACAACTTGGTTGTAATTCTTGGGCTCTGTGGTTGTGGAAATAGTCAGGGTATGTTGTAGATGCTTGGGTGAAATGGAGGTGTAGGACAGGACAGATGAGAGTGGGTGGCACACACCCTTCTCATGTTCTGGTTTATGTTGACTGAAAAGGTTACAATGATAGTACCTTAAATAGGTAGGTGGGTGTCTAGGTGCCTCATCCTAGTAGACCTCCTAGAACCTTGCTATCCAGGATTATCAATGTAAAGATGAGAGTCCAGGTTATTCTAGTTTTGGTAGGTTATGTATTGCCCATCAACCTGGTCAGGTGTTTGTTGGTAGATGTTGTCCATGAAAATAAAGGCAAGGCCACCTTAGGTTGGATGTGAAGGCTCACTATTCACATGGTCATTAGGTTCACTACTATAGCTCAACCCTTTATAGGGGAAGAGGTGCTCATGGAAAATCATATTCATGAATTGAAATATATCTCTACTCTTTAGATCATATAGGACAAAACCCTTTACTCCAATCTTATGACCTAAGAAAAAGCATCTTGGTGACTTATCATGCAAGAGCTCATAGGGAGCCTTGTGTTGTATGGAAAGGTTGGGCATTATATTTATGAGGTAAGTGGCTTGTTGGGCAACATAGGACCAGAAAATCTTAGGCAACTAGAGAGAAAGAGAATAGTCCTAGTAACATTGAGTAAGTGCATATGCTTCCTCTCAACTGCAGAATTTTGTTGAGGAGTTTGAACACGAGAGGTTTGGTGTATGATACCATGCTCCTTAAAAAAGATAGGTGTGTAGAACTCAATTCCATTGTCACTTCTTATACTCTAGACTATTATGCCAAATTGTGTTTTAACCAACTTGACAAAGTCTTGCATGAGTTCCCTAGCCTTCTTTTTGCTCTTCATAAGGAAGAGCCAAGTATTAGAATGATCATCTATGACAATTAAGAAGTATTTGTGGCCAAGTATGGACACATCTCCAATAGGTCCCCATATGTCCATATGCACCAAATCAAATATATGAGCAATCCTTTTATTGTTATTAGAAAAAGACAATCTGCATTGTTTTCCAAGATGATAGTGTTCACAAACTATTGCAGGGCCATATTTCACATAGGAATACTTCTTATAGATACAATTTAAATGTCTATAGAGGGATGTCCTAATCTAAAGTGCCACAAATAAAAAACATGAATCAGTGTATGTCACATTAACACAGCTTTTATGCCCAACCCTTGAGTTCCCTTTAACCACATACAAGCTATTTTTTATTTCAACAAGCCCAATCATCCTCAAGGTAGTCATATCCTGGATAGATCATTTTAGAGCATGAAAAATTAATTTGTAATGCATAGACTTGGTTACTTTGTGAAGTGAAATCAAATTGTACTTAAAATCTGGCACATATAGCACATTATGCAAGATTAGTGAACTAGAAAGTATAACAATCCATGTGACTCTTTCAAAGGTGGTAGATCCATTTGGTAGGCCAATAATAATGGGCCTTATTGAGTGCTAAGTGGAGAACTCACTCAGGTTAGGACACACATAGTAAGTGGCACTAGTGACCAAGACCCGGAAAGAGGTGTTACATGAGATTTCTTGATTTTCTTGGGATTTATCATCATGATCCTCAACTACTGCCAAGATGCTTAATGGTTTGATGGTGTGGTTAATTTCATTTGTCGCAATATATTCCTTCAGCATAGATGCCATTTATGCATATTGTGTTGCTCCAAACTTGTAGTTCTTTGTCCCCTTGACTTGTGGTTCCAATGCTTGGTTGTTGATACCTTGTGGTCTAGAATCTCTAGTGACAAAAAATTTTGTCACAATGTTGGTTGCCTTAAAGGTTCTTGCTGTCAATTAGGTGGAAAGTCATGCTTGAAGTAGCATGTTTCCATTGTGTGCCTTTCTCTACCATAGTAGGTCCAAACCTTTCTACTACTTGCCTTTGAAAATATGTCTGATCCTCTTCCCTTTCCTTGTGTCATGCTACCTCTTGGCAGGTTATTTCTTGATTTCCAAGACTGTACTGAATCACTTGAATTGCCTTGACTTCTTAAATTTGCAATATTGAATAGTCTTTGAGTTGATTCTATTTGAATCTTTTTGTCTTTCTTATTGAAGAACTAGTGAGAAAACCTTATTTATTGATGGAAAGGGTTCCATCAAGAAGATTTGTGACCTTGTTGTGCTAAGATCATCATTGAGTCCCTTCAGGAATCACATCACATATTTATTCTCTCGATATGCCCTCATTTTATCAAGAACCTCACACATATACCTTGTCTCACATACACAATGCGACAATGGCCTAGACACTATGGTCATAATTTATGTGCCAAAGCATGTGTGCCACAGTCAGAGTCTTGTGCAATGGTTCATGCTGATGTGTTGATGGTGATGCATTGTCTTGGCCAGATTCTACTTTCCTCGGTCATGAACTATAATTTCTCGGTTAGGAATGATTTTCCCTCGGTCATGTTGTATTTTTCCTCGATGAGGAATGATTTTGGCTCGGTCAATTTGCACTTTGGCTCGGTCATGTTGCACAATCTAATCATTCAGAGGTAGCTTCAATATTAAGTTTGAGTGAAAATTTATTTACCTCTTTTTTTTGTCTTTCATTTTTCCTCACAAGCAAGATGTAGAAATTTAGAATAGTAAAGATTGGTCAAACTCAAATATATGGGTCAGTCCAACAATTTATTATACACGCATAAGTTGTTACAAATAATAACTAACTAGATAAATATAAATTATAGATAAATTCAAAAACAATTCAAAAAATTTAATAGTAGAAAAGATAATGTTATATTAATCCAAATATATTTAAAATGTCCCCTCAAGTTAAAGCTTAGTAACCTTTAAAATTGTAACAAATAATTTCTTTCAAAATAAAAATAATCAAACTAATTATAAGGTTTCACAATATTATCATAAATGTGTTGCAATTAAGAACTCTTTTGGTATAAGTACCATGAAATGATCGTTAGCTGGAAAGAGAAATCACCAGTATAATCACCATCAGAATAATCGTCGATGTGAAAGGAAATCACCACTAGCATAATTTGTCACTGGGAGGGGGAAACCATCGGAATGAATTTCGGTAAAAAGAGAACCTACTGATATAATCACCACTAGAACGATCATCGATGGGAAAAGAAGTTAAAGTTATTGCACATATAATTCATCACTTAGAGCATGTTGGTATTTTGTTAGAGGAGAAACCAATATATACAAAAGTATTTTGTATTTGAGCATGTTGTATTTTGTTAGATTCTTCATTCCTTTACTGATTGCTTAGAATCCAAGCTTCCATGGATTCTCTTCATGTTTTGTTAGCTGAGGAAGATGATCCTCCTTTTGGGCATTTTTTTTTTTTGGCCTTCAATGTTGCTAAGCCCATTTTCCTTTAGTAGTTAGTTTTGTTAGTTTTTTATTTCCTATATTAGTTAGTCAGTTAACATAAGTTAGTTAGATAGTTTCTCTTTTTAGTTTCCTCTGTATAAGATTTTCTTCATTCATTGTAATTGATTCAATCTTTATCAATCAATAAAGAAGTATCAGTATGTTTTCAGCTTCTTCTTCTTCTTGATTTCAATCCATGAATGCTTTCAAACTAACATGATATTAGATCTTCTAGAGCTATGATCACCAACCTCTTCCTCCTAATCTCTTCATCTACAATTCTCGACCCCCTTCTTATTTTATTCCCTTATTATTCACGGAAATGGCAAGTTTATTGAATCACGATTACAATGCAAACTCATACTTCCTTCACTCTAGTGAAAATCCAGCCTTGATTCTTGTTATCCCGCTCTTGAATGACAAAAATTACCATTCATGGGCAATAGCTTTTAAACTAGTACTCCAATCTAAGAACAAGATCAAGTCCATCGATGGAACCCTATTAGAAGCAACAACAAAAGATCCATTTTTTGATCAATGGAATGGGTGCAACACTATGGTACTTTCCTGGATCCAACACTCAAAAGAAGATTCCATCATGAAATCATTTCTTTGGATAGATTCAACAACTGATGTATGGAAGGACTTGCATGACAAATACTCTCGAAGAGATATATTTGACATTGTTGAGCTTCAAAAAGAATTTTATCATTTGAAATAGGGTAATAATCTCTCTATATCTGAATTCTTTGCCCAACTTAAAACCATATGGGAGGAAATAGAGAATTTTAGGCCAATTAAGAATTGTAAATGCTGTAAATGTATAACACCATGCTCATGTGGTATGATTCAATCTGTGAAAGGCTATAGGGAAAAAGATTATGTTAAAATTTCTAAAGGGTTCAAATGAGCAGTATGCTCATGTTCATTCACAAATAATGTTGATTGAACCTTTGCCAAACATTAGCATAGCATTCTCTATGCTTATGAAGCAAGAGATACAATTAGATAGTGTTATCCCCTGAAACCTTGAATAAGAAGGAAGAATCCTAACAGTAAACTCTAAATCATATTTTCAATCACAAAGAACCAATTCTGGAAGCAATTCCAAATTTAGGGGGAGAGGGGGTTACAATAATAGAGGAAGAGGTGGTAGATCTAATAAAAGAAACCAAAGAAATAATTTTTTTGTGAAAGATCAAACCACACCATTGGAACATACTTTCTTAAGCATGGATACCCTCGTAGATATCAAATTGGTCAATTCAACAAAAGGGCCAACTATGCACCCTCTTTTCCTTTGGACCAGATTGAAAATTCCACTACATACTCACAAATGCAAAGCAGTGACGAGATGTTTGGACCAGATTGAACACAAGTACATCAGCTTCTTTACTAGGTAATATCTGCTCTTAGTGGCTCCTAGATACTTTAGCCACACACCACATTTATTTCACTATGACAAGCTTTAACTCTACCAAGTCAATAGCATATATGCTCATCACCTTGCCTAATGATGATAAGGTGTCCACATTCATCTCTGAGATTGTTAATATGAGCAAGAACATTACCTTAATTGATGTGTTATTTGTTCCACAATTCTATGTAAATATAATTTCTGTTAATAAATTGATCCAAGGTCGTGACTATCATTTGATATTTTCTCATAAATAATGTCTTATTTTGCATAATAATACCAAGAAGATGATTAGTTCAGGTAGGCTCCAAGAAGGCTTATTTGTTCTAAGCAGCCAACAAACAATGCATTTTGTCCCAAGTTCCTTTATTTTTCATAGTTCTGTTAGCAATTTCCATAATAAAGCCTTATGACACTTGAGACTTGGCCACATTTCTGAACATGTGTTGGTTTTACTTAGCAAACAATTTTCCTTTATAAAAAGCAGTAGTAATGATTCTCTAATACCTTGTGATATTTGTCATCTTGCTAAGAAAAATAAATACCCATTATTAATAGCAAGATCAAAAGCAGCACAAACTTCCAAGTTTTGCATGCTAACATTTGGGGACCTTATGCTATCTCATCCTTATTTTGCCATAAGTTCTTCCTTACATTAGTAGATGACCACACTATGTTTACCTGGATTATTATGATGAACATCATAGCAGAGACAAGAAAGTATTTAATACAATTTGTTCTTACATTGAGACACAATTTGACTCTGAGCTTAAGATTCTAAGAAGTGATAATGGAGCAGAGTTCTTGGTTAATGATTTCCTCGCCTACAAGGGAATTATACACCAAAGAACTTGTGTGGGAACTCCACAACAAAATGGGATTGTGGAGAGAAAACATCAACATATGTTGAATGTTGCAAGATCCCTCTTTTTTCAATCCAATTTGCCCTCAAAGTTCTAGAATATCAGCATACAACATGATGTTCACATAATTAATAGACTACATTCCCCTCTTCTGAAAAATAGAAACCTTACCAACTCCTATACCATAAGCTTCCCTCGATTGAAAACCTTAAAGTTTTTGGATGTCTAGCCTACTTCAGCACTTTACAATCTCGTAGAACTAAATTCCAGCCTCAAACAAGAAAGACTGTCTTCCCAGGCTTTAAAGAAAACACTAATGGATACATTCTCTATGATCGTACTTCCCACAACTTATCTATATCTAGGAATGCTTATTTTTATAAACATGTTTTCCTCTTCTCTTTTACAGACTCTAATGACAACATTGTAATACGCAAGGTCCTTCCTATATCTAACCTAACTTTATTTCCGATTGGACTACCTCACCACCTCATATACCAAATTATGAGACTAGCACTTCTTCAAACATCTCTATACTAGACACTGCTCTCATTTCTCCCACTGCTACAAGACATTTCCTTAGAACAAAAAGACCCTCTTCTTACCTAAGAGACTATCACTGCAATCTTGTTTCCTCCATTAATCAATCAGCTCCCACCAACATTCCTTATCCCTTATCTTCTGTCTTAAACTATAATAGATGGTCCACCAATTCCAAATACTTTTGTTTTAATGTTTCTATAAACAAAGATCCTACATCTTATACCCAAGCCTCTAAGATTCCATGTTGTCAAAGTGCTATGCAACAAGAGCTTCAAGCTCTCAATTTAAAAAACACATGGTCTTTGGTTCCCCTCCATGCCAATACATCCACCACAGGCTATGAATGGGTCTATAAAACTAAGTATAATGTTGATGGCATCCTGGAAATACATAAAGTCAGACTTGTAGCCAAGCGCTATGCACAAAGAAAATGGATAGGTTATTTTGAAATATTCTCCCATGGTGTGAAGATCACAACAGTTAGATTAATCTTGCCTTAGCTGCTACAAAATCATGGATCTTAGAACAATTAGACATAAATAATGTCTTCCTTCATGGTGATCTACATCAAACAGTTTACATAAAAACCCCACCTGACCTTTCCCTCTCTGACCTTTTTCTTGTATGCAAGTTACATAAATCTCTCTATGGCCTTAAGCAGACTAGTAGAGAACGGCATACTTGACACATCTTACAAAATCAAGGATTTAGGATCCCTAAGATATTTTTTAGCCCTTGAAATTTCTAGATCCACATCTAGTATTCATCTCAACCAAAGAAAGTATACTATTTCTCTACTAGAGGACACTGGTTGTTTGGATGTCAAACCAATCAAAACTCCTTTTGACCCTTCTCTCAAACTTCAACTTGATCAAGGGTCTCCCTACCATGACCCATCTTCCTATAGAAGACTTGTAGGGAGACTTATTTACCTAACCATTTCTAGGCCTGATATATTTTATGATGTTCAACAACTAAGCCTTTATATGACAAATCCTATGGAGACTCACTATAAAGCAGCTTTAAGGGTGCTTCATTATCTTAAAACCTCTCATGTTGATGGCCTAATTTTTTCCCTCTAATTCTACTTTTAAACTAATTGCCTTTGTAGATTCTGATTGGGCCCCTTGCTTAGATACAAGGAAATCCATTACTAGATTTTGCATCTTCTTTGGCTCCTCCATTATTTCTTCTTTAATGGTTGCACTATCTGTTCAAGACCTTCACCTTCCTCTACAATAACCCACCATTGTTTTTTGCAATAACCAATCCACCATCTACTTAGCATATAATCTTGTCTTCTATAAACGCACTAAACAAATTGAAATCAACTGCCATGTGGTAAGAGAGGAAATTCATAGTGGATTAGTCCATCTTTCAATTTCTTCTTCAAAGCAACTAGTTCATGCCTTCACGAATCTACTATATCCTAAACCATTCCATTTGTTTGTTACCAAGTTGGGACTTTATGATTTACACACTCCAACTTGATGGAGGGGTGTTAGATTCTTCATTCCTTTAGTGGTTTCTTGGAATTCAAGCTTCGATAGATTCTCTTCACGTTTTGTTAGTTGAGGAAGATGATCCTCCTTTTGGGCTTTTTCTTTTGTTTTTCTTTTATTTGTTTTTGGGCTTCATTGTTGCTAAGCTCATTTTCCTTTAGTGGTTAGTTTTGTTAGTTTATGTTTTCCTCTTTTAGTTAGTCGGTTAGCATAGGTTAGTTAGATAGCTTCTCTTTTTGATTTCTTAGCTTCTTCATTGTAATTGATTCAATCTTTCTCGATCAATAAAGAAGTATCAATATGTCTTCTTCTTGCTTTCAATCCATGAATGCTTTCAAACTAACATATTTGTTTATTTGGATGATTTTTGCATGAAATTTGGAATCATCAGGTTGAAGAAGAAAATGAATACTAACAATAAAGTGACGAAAAAATGAGATGACTAAACAGAGTTCCAAATTTCCGACGTCTCAGCAATGGAATGATAACCGGACATGTCACGAATGATGAAGTTGCTCTGATACCATGTAAAAAGTTTATAATGGTAAAGAGTTGTCAAACTCGAATATGAGTTAGTCTAACAATTTATTATATAAGCATATGTTGTTACAGATGATAAAATGATAAACTCAAATAATAACTAACTAGATAAATATAAATTATAGATAAATTCAAATAAAGTAAAACTAATCTTAAGATAATATATATCAATCCAAATAATTTAAGTTAGAGTGAAAAACTATTTATCTCATTTTGTTGTTGTCTTTTATTGTTTTCCTCACAAGCAAGATAGTAAGAGTTACCTTCAAGCAGAAAAAGTACTACTTTACATACTTCACTTATACATATATTATATTTATATAGTATTTTACTACATAGTCAACATCACTCCAATTTTTTAACACTTTTAGAGGTGATGTGTAACAAAGCTTGTGTTCCAAACATTATTTTCCTGCCAACCTAGGCTTAAAATCCCAGGCTGTAAAAGAAACACCATGTGAGTTGACCTTCAAACATTATTGTTCCAAAACTTGCTCCATGACCTGCAACTACTATTGTCAGCAGATTTTGACTTCTACTCCCTTGTCATTAATTTCATGTCCCTTGGAACTGCGGGCAGAGCCATTGGTTTCTCCCCTACTTCTTAGTCATAAATTATTCATCAACTCTTTCACCTAAATACAGATGAGGAACCAACTTAGTTGAATCCATTAACTACTAGTTATCAACACAATCCATATAATACACTTTTAACCATTCAACTCAACCATCCTAATTTCTATGACAAATTTTCCACCCTGGTATAGTAAATAACAGTTAGTACAACTTTATGGATCAAGTATTTGTTGTCTCAAACTATGTCCTAAATCATGTCTCACCTAATGAAAATAGGTCATGTTAATTAAAAAATTAAACATTCATATTTTTCTGTTTTTGCTTCATTTCCATTTGTGCGAGACGGAATTTGGGACATGATTTACAACATCAGATTATGGTTCACTAATGTATAGACACAACTACCTCTTGTTATTCTGGTGTAACAGTTGAAAGTGCTTTAATTAAACCCTCACCTGCAACTTCATATGCTTCCTTCTATTTCTATACCCTACTATATGTCCCCTACTGACTCATCTACTGCTTCTCCTTCACTTCTAGATTGAAATGGCTCTTTCTTCATACTACCATTTCATCTTCACAGTCATAGCATTCCTCATTTCAAGCCTGGTGTTTTTCTTTCTCACACAGAAAATCAAATCCAAAAAGCTTAATCTTCCTCCAGGACCACCAGGTTGGCCTTTTGTTGGAAACCTTTTCCAATTTGCAAAATCTGGCAAAGCTTTCTATGAATATGTCAATGATAACAGGCAAAAATATGGCCCAATATTTTCCCTAAAGTTTGGGTCAAGAACAATGATCATCATCAGTAATGAGAAGCTGATCCATGAGGCATTGATTGAAAAGGGTGCAACTTTTGCAAGCAGGCCTAGGGAGACCCCAACAAGGGTTATCTTCAGTGAAAACAAGTTCACTGTGAATGCTTCTACATATGGCCCAGTTTGGAGATCACTGAGGAAAAACATGGTGCAGAACATGCTGAGCTCAACCAGCCTCAAAGAGTTTCGTGCCGTGAGACGCAATGCGATGAACATACTCATCAATAGGCTGAAGAATGAAGCAGAAGAGAACAATGGAGTTGTTTGGGTGCTAAAAGATGCAAGGTTTGCTGTGTTTTGCATACTTGTGTTTATGTGTTTTGGTCTTGAAATGGATGAGGAAACATTGGAGAAAATGGATAAGATGATGAAACTTGTTCTTGTCACTGTGGATCCAAGAATTGATGACTATTTACCAATTCTAAGTCCATTTTTCTCAAAGCAGAAGAAAAGAGCTTTGGAGGTTAGAAAAGAGCAAATTGAGTTCATAGTTCCTTTCATTGAGCAAAGAAGAAGAGCAATTCAAAACCCATGTTCAGATCACACTGCCACATCTTTTTCATACTTAGACACACTCTTTGATCTCAAAGTTGAAGGAAGAAAATCAGCACCATCAAATGCTGAATTGGTCACCCTTTGTTCTGAGTTCCTCAATGGTGGAACAGACACAACAGCTACTGCAGTTGAATGGGGCATAGCACAACTCATCACGAACCCTGACATTCAGACAAAACTGTTTGATGAAATTAAGGAAACTGTTGGAGACAGAACAGTTGATGAAAAAGATGTTGAGAAAATGCCATATTTGCATGCTGTGGTTAAGGAATTGTTAAGGAAGCATCCTCCTACATATTTCTCACTCACACATGCTGTGACTGAACCAACCACTCTGGCTGGTTATAACATACCAACTGATGCTAATGTGGAGGTTTTCTTGCCACCAATTGGGAAGGACCCTGAGATATGGTCTAACCCGGAGAAATTCGACCCGGATCGATTCATAACGGGCGGCGAGGATGCTGATATGACCGGAGTGACCGGAGTTAAGATGATGCCATTTGGGATAGGGAGAAGGATTTGTCCTGGCTTGGGTATGGCCACTCTGCATGTTCATCTTATGCTGGCTAGGATGGTGCAAGAGTTTGAATGGAGAGCTTATCCTGATGGTAAAAGAATTGATTTTACTGGGAAGTATGAATTTACTGTGGTAATGAAGGAACCTCTAAGAGCAACAATCAAGCCAAGATCAGCAACAAAAAGAGTGTAGTTATTGTTCAACGGTTATGAAATTGATCTAGTTTTCTGGTGTTTTTTATATGGTATTTCTATAGTAAAAATGTATGGTTTTATACAAGTGAAATTTGAATCCAAATGTAATGGCCTAATTAATTGGACTTTATTGTTAATGATATTTGTTTCAGACTTTAATGGATATATCATATAATGGGTATGTCTTGGATCTTCAAGTTTTCTCTTATATTTGTAAGAAGTTACAAAACTTGTGTTGAAACAATTATGACTTAAACCCATTTTTCCTATACCATGAATAACCATCTTATGGAAACGTTTGGGATACTTGGATCTGTTGATGATGATCCTTGGACGAGGAATCAGTACATTCGTACCACTTGGTGTTTTAAATTGTGGACTAAGACAACCACATTACTATGTAATTGCATCTATGTCAAAAATATATTTTTACTCTCAAAATAATTCATACTACAACAGTTGCAATTCGCATCGCAACGACCATAATAACCGCAATCATAACAATTACAACTACAATTTAAAACATTGGTACCAACCAATCTAAAAGGATGTTATTTGTACACAAGCATACTGATTGATTTGATTTGGTGCATGTGGAGTTTATAATATCAGAAATTATACATTATTCTATAATTATTTATAATTATAATATCAGAAGTTATTTATACATTATTTATACATTATAATATCAGAAATTATTTATACATTATTTTATGAAGTTTGATTGATTTGGTGCATGTGGATAGGATTTTCATAGGACAGAGAACCCACCTTATGGAAAGTTCAATGAATCCCACCAATAAGTAATTAATTTCTTAGCAAATCCAAGCAAGATTAATTTCTATTTTCATGAATATCATTTCTACCATTAATATCACTGCAGCCATATTTGACACTATTCACCCGGTCAACTACTCTTACTAAATTTCATTTTTGAAAAATGTTACATTAGAATCATGTTGTTATTGTTATTAGTGAAATAGATCTTGTAGTAGGTTTAATTGGTTTAAGTGATTAAATTATTTGATTAGATCAGATAATTTTATATATAATTAATAATTATATATAAATGTAGTTTTTATATAATTAGTAATCATGTATAATTATATTGAAATAACATATTTCAATCTTTTTTCGATTGAAGTAAAATAAAATATGAGTTTAAAATTTATGCATTAACGTTGTAAAGTTTTTTACACTATTAGCATATCACTCACCATTGATTTATATTACTTTTATTTGAGAGTCAATGGTGGTTAACAAATCAATGGTAGATAATTTGCTGACAATATAAAAACACTTACATTATCATTGCATACATATTAAATCCAGAAAATATTATAGTAGTATTTTTTTAAAATTATGTGAACCGTTCGATTAACTTTATGAGTTATTGCAGTTTAATTAGGTTCAACATGGTCAGACCTGGACTTCTCAAGTTCAAAGCGGTCTAACCCTTCATTCAGTTAAGACTGCAAATTAGAATTGTTTTCAAGTTCGTTCAATGGTCAAATCGGTCAAACCGCCATGTCGAATCATGTTCTCATAAGATTGGTTATTACTAATTCTACCCTCTTAGTTATACGGGTAATAAATTGAACAGATGACACTTTGTTCTTTTTTGGTACAAGTGCAACATTATATGATGCTCTTTTCACTTTCCAATTGCCTTAATCTCAACATATGAAACAATGCATATTAGGAATGGAATACAGAAATAATTTCAATCTTCAGCATACTAGAATAAACCAAGCATAACATTTTTCTTTCCTTCAATTATTATATGTCTCTTTTATTTGTAGAAGTAGAACTGATTTGCATAGAAATTATTGTCAATGGTGACACTTATCTGTCAATAAATGTTGGGCACAGAAACAAGCTTTTTCCCATGAATGCGTGGGCCACTTGTACCTGCACCATGAATGAGGAGTGGTCATGACTATCTTAACTAAATCTAGCTGGAGAAATTTTGCCAACCATTTAAGGATATCAAAATACTATTCACTCACACTCTAAAGATTTATTCATTCACCATTCATTTGTATTATTTTTATTTAAAAGTTAATAATAATTAAAAATGAATAGTGCATAATATTTATACTACTTATAAAGGGAAAACCCAAAATAACCACCACCATGGTGTAATTTGTGGTTCTCCCTATTTTGCCTTCACTATATTTTAATTTTTACAAAAAAAATCATATATAACCTAATGTTCCTCTCCACCTAATATATGCTCATATTATTTTGTTAATTATTTTTTATTCTTACATTATGACTATAAGTTTTTAATGTAGAACATTACATCAATCAAATAAATTCAACTGTATGTTACAAATATTAACACAAAATATTATGTTTGACATTTATGACATACAAACTATACATTATAAATGATAGGAAAGCGAGTTGATAGGCACTATAGTGGCTGTCAACACGCTAGTAATATAATGTAAAAATTCTTATACTATCAGTGTATATATGTATATATATTTCTTTCAAAATATATGTGCTAATATATAGAGTAGGTTTAAAATTTCTCATAATCACATGAATCTAACATTATTTCATGGTCGGTCTTAAAATATATGGGCCCTGTGCTGCTAACAAAATGTGGACCGTTAATTTATCAAAACAATATTGATAATTTTCATGAGGAATGGGAAATTATTACTTAATATCAAAGATTGAACAAAATATCAAATTATAAACTTTAAATTTTAATAATCCTTAAAGTTTTAACAATATTGTCTATGTTATCGTATTTACCAATGGAAACTTAAAATAGAACCATTATGTTATTTATTTATAAAAATAGACATATTAATAAAATAAAATAGGAAACCAAAGATATTCATTAAAATTAACTTTTTTAAAATGGACTTTTATCATCATGGGCCCTAGGCACACCTACAACACATGCCCAGGGTCTGACTTAATTACTTTTAGACATGTTTTAGGAGAATGTAACATTATTTATAAGTACTTTACTCTTATTTAAGTGTCTTAATATCGTTCCTATTGTGAATGTGACATATTAAAAATTTTATTTATTCATAATATCTCTGACTATTCTTGCATGTGTTAGAACACCTGCTTTCAGGATTCTTGGAATGTGACAAGGGGATAATTTCTCCCCTTAGCTCTTTTTATTTGCATGGAAAATCTATCACATTGTATTATTGAATAAGTGAACTAAGGTAGAGTGACAAATCATACTCCTTACCATGTCCTTAAGAGTCCGGTTTCGTCTTTCAGACACACCATTCATGCTAGGCGATCCTGGCATGGTGTACTGTGGGACTATACCACATTCCTCTAGGTATTTGGCAAAAGGCCCTGGACGTTGTTCACCTGAACCGTCATATCTACCGTAGTATTCACCACCACGGTCAGATCTGACGCACTTAATCCTTTTGCCAAGTTGATTTTCAACCTCAGCCTTAAAAGTTTTGAACACGTCCACCGATTGGGACTTTTCATGAATTAGAAAAATGTATGCATAACGAGAATAATCGTCTATGAATGATATGAAATATCGTTGACCATTCCAGGAAGCCGTAGGGAATGGCCCACAGATATCCGTATGTATCAATTCTAAGACGTCCGAAGCTCTATATGCACCATATTTCGATTGTTTGGTTTGTTTTCCTTTTATGCATTTAACACAAACATTAAGGTTTGTGAAGTCAATGGAATCCAAAATCCCATCTGACACAAGACGCTCAATTCTCTTTTGAGAAATGTGACCTAGGCGCTTGTGCCATAATGCACCTGAATTATTATTTTCAATCTTACGCTTAGTACCACGTGATTCCACATTCAGGGTTTCGCTATAATCAGTTATGATATTAAGCATATAAAGGTTGTCATTCAACATAAGTGAACCAGTTCCAATAACATTTGAATTTAAAGACAATTGAACCGAATTGTTTCCAAATGAACAACAATAACCAAATTTGTCCAAATATGAAACAGAAATCAAATTCCGTCTAAAAGACGGTACAACAAAAGTGTCTTTCAAATCCAAATAGAAACCAGTACATAATAACAACCTAAAATGCCCTATAGCTTCCACTTCTACCGATTTCCCATCGCCAACATATATGTATCTTTCAACATGATTAGGCTTTCGGTAGCTCAGGCAACCCTGCATTGAAACACTGATGTTAGAAGTTGAACCGGAGTCTAACCACCAGGTGTTTCCAGGTACTGAAGTTAAATTGACCTCAGAACAAACCAAAGCAAGAAATGTACCTTTCTTAGCACGCCAGGCGTGATACTTTACACATTTCTTCTTTTGATGTCCAGTTGCTTTGCAAAAGAAACAGACATCATCCTGCTTCTGTTTCTTTTGCACTGAACCCTTAGCAGCTTCATTCTTGGGCTCTGAAGTGATTTTCCTTTTGCCCTTGTCTTTAGAGGTAGTAACATAATGGGCACTTTCAGTCCTCTCTCGCTTCAATCTTTCCTCTTCTTGCACACAAAATGAAATGAGCTCATTAAGAGTCCATTTCTCCCTTTGACAGTTATAAGAAATCTTAAACTGACTGAATTGTGCAGGAAGAGACAGTAAGACCAAATGAATGAGCAAGTCTTCCGACATGTCAAGCTTAAGGGCCTTAAGTTTTGAAACGATGTTGGACATTCCCATAATGTATTCCCTTATGTTTCCCTTGCCTTGATACCTCATGGAAATCAAGTTCTGTAACAGAGTACTTGTTTCCGCCTTATCGCTCTTTGCAAAGCGCTTTTCAATCTCAGCAAGGAAATCTTTGGCACTATTTATCTCATCCGAGATAGTACCCCTAAAGACTTCTGGAATGCCACGCTTAATGATCATCAGACTCATGCGATTAGAGCGATCCCACTTCTCATAATCCTTCCTCTCTTCAGAGGAACTAGATTCCAAAGGAGAAGGAGGTTGCTCTACCCTTAGTGCATAGTCCAGATCCATGCAGCCAAGAACAATTTCCATGTTCTCTTTCCAATCCTTAAAATTTTCACCATTAAGGACCGGAACCGAATTCAAATTTGCAGATATAGAAGCAATTGATGTAGCTGATTGAAACAAAAGACAAAATATTAAAATATGCTCACAACCCAAAATTATCATTGTGCTCAAAACAATGGTATGTCCAAATCAAGATACCTAGTGCACCATCAATATCAAGTCTTTGGACAGTGATATCAACTGCAAGTGATACTCTTGTTGTAATGATCAAACATTCATAATAAGACATGTCAACTGACGAATCCCTCTTTGGATTGATTCATCAGTCACACGTATAAAACTTTAGAATTATGACATGTTTATCATCACAGGTGTATATGGTATTCGGCCAAATATTAACTTTCCTTTGGGCCAGCTAATACCCGCATGAATGACCATACACACTTCCATCCATTATTCCTCATGAGTTATATCCATGAAAGAGGTCACTTTGGCGACATTTCACTTCATTTGGCTCACTTGAAATAACAGACAACCTTAATGGACAACCAAACAACAATTAAACCAATACACAAAGATACTGAAATCCCAAAAATAATATAAATAAAAATAAAAAATAAAAAATTTTCTCTCGCTCGGGCGAGCAAAATCTCGCTTGAGCCCTATTTAAGGCGATTTGCCTCTGTTTCCTCTCGCTTGAGCGAGAGCACTGCAGCAGAACATGAAAAATGCGATTTCTGCATCGCGATTCTTCGAAAAATAACCAAAATTTTCAACAACAAACAGCAGAGAACAACATTCAATCATTTCAAATTGTTTTATTTCACATTGAAAAGCATAAGTATCTTCATAATCGATTCATAACAGAAACAAAACACCAAAACCCTAAATCAAACCAGATTTGGGAAAGAACATGAAAACCTAATTTCATCCATAAATCAATTTGGGGTGGCTCTGATACCACTTGTTGGAGAAATTCCTTCTCCATCCGAAATCCATAGAGTGAATGCGGAAGTCCTTATGACCATGGCTTTGTTCCCACAACCAAATGTGTATGCCCATACATACACCCAAATGGAACATCCATGGTCCAGACCGAAGAAACCCCAAATGAGTTCATGGTGAAGAAGAAGAACATACCTTGTTGAGACATTTCCGGGATCTCGAAGGTATGAGGGTGCGATGATCTTCCAGATGATAGAGCGCCTTACGGTTTTCCTTTAGTTCTCTCTAGAGGGGAATGAGAGAATACCTTAGTTTCTGAAAAGTGTTCCTTAGGGAGAGAATGCCTTAGCTCTTGGTTATGAGGAGAAACCTCATCCTTATACCTAATGAGCCTTATGGATGGGTGGATAGTGTTATCCTATCCTGGATAACACTATTCTCATCCTACCTTATTCTCCTTAACCTTAACACCTGAAAACCTGTTGCTCTACAAATGGGGACCATAACCCATAAAAGTAACCCCGTAGTGGTTACTACTTTAGTTGCAATAATTCTGATTCAGTCCCTTCATCAAATCAGAAATTGCCTGAAGGTATCTACACTTATTATTATTTCATGACACATATGCCCTTAGCCACCAAATTAATTACTTAAGATCATTTTATATTTTGGCTAATTACATAATGGCCATAACACAATTATAGAATTATATTTGTGACCCATAAATTGTCAGAAATTCCAACAATAGAAAGCCAAGATGCATGAAAAGGGAAAGACAAACATGATCAGGTACTTTTGCAAAAAAATTAACATCAACATGACACAATTTTTTTTAAGGCATGGGACAATATTTTTAATGACAAAGGTAGATGCTATAGATTTATTTAGGGCTGTAAGAAATAGAGTACAACATTATTTGAAAACAATTTATTTATTGATAAGCATACTCATGCAGAAAAGCTTGAGTGCTCACATCTTTGTCTACACGTGTTTGAGACTATTGTTAAAATAGTTATTTTTTTTGTTAAGTGAAAATTTTATTAAAAAGAACAAAAATTACAAATAGGAAAAAATAAATATACAATTCTCGAAAATGAGATGATAAAAATATTACATGGTTCAAAAGAGATCCACTAAAATCCAATCTAACAAAACAACAATAATAATAGCACTCCAAGTATAAAATTGAATTAGAGATCTACTAAAACCAAAATATAATTGCACCTTTATATTTACCTTTAATCCAAAATGATGATTTTTGTTTACCTTTGTGTTAACTTATGTGAAGGGTATGGAGTTAAACTAAGGCGATTTGCAAATTCGTTAATTAATTGTAATGATATCATTCATCATATCATACTTAGTGACTTAAATCTATGAAAACAATCAACACGTATTTATACATGTTAATCTCTGAGGCAAGTGTACATTAGAAAAATAAGATAATTAGTTCTCCAATCCATAATTTTCCACTACAATTTACTCTTTTAAATTCATTATTGTCATGTTAGGATAAAGTATTAACCCCTACAAGAATTTAAAGTGAGATTAACTATTGTCTAGTAAAAACACACCATTTGTGCAAGAGTGGGCCAATCATAAGATCGCTAAAACAATGGCTTTAGATCTCAAATATGGTCCGTTCGTAAATAATAGACTTCAAACTATTTGTATTAATAATGTTATTGTTTTAAGACTAGTTGACTACATATTTTTCTTATGCAAATTAGAATTGTTTTCAAGTTCGTTCAATGGTCAAATCGGTCAAACCACCAAGTCCAATCATGTTCTCATAAGATTGGTTATTACTAATTCTACCCTCTTAGTTATACGGGTAATAAATTGAACAGATGACACTTTGTTCTTTTTTGGTACAAGTGCAACATCATATGATGCTCTTTTCACTTTCCAATTGCCTTAATCTCAACATATGAAACAATGTGTTCCTACCCGGCGAACCAAAGGTCATGTTTAGACGCCGAGGTGGCCCCACTTGTTGGGACCACCGAAGTTGACCCAGGAGACAACATGCCTTCCGTACTCCACCAACCTACCTGCCAGCGCAACAGACGGGTTGCAGAGCAGGCTAAGAGACAAGAAGGGCACAGTGTACGACCCAACAGGCCGCCTGACACGGGAAAAGCAGCTCCAGACAGCACCTTTGGTCGGCCACGCGTCGCACCACCA
>NW_017728885.1:88921-89984 GCF_001865875.1 Lupinus angustifolius
ACCTACGACCACAACCACAAGGAGACAAAACAGCTCTGCAACTGGGCCAATTACCAGGGCAGGTGGTATACCTTGGCAGCTCCCTCCCATCAAATCAAAAGTCCCGATTGGAAGCGGCGCTGAAGGCCAACCAGGACCTCTTCGCCTGGTCTGTAGCAGATATGTCAGGCATCGACCCTTCTTTCGCCTGCCACCGATTGACGACAAAACCAGGGGCCAAACCAGTGGCGCAGCGAAGACGAAAAATGGGGACGGACAGGGCTAAAGAAGTTGTTGCTAAAGTAACCGAGTTGTTAGAGGCGGGTTTCATCCGCGAAATCACCTACACCACATGGTTGGCAAATGTCGTCCTGGTGAAAAAGCCCTCAGGAAAATGGCGGATGTGCGTGGACTACACCGACCTCAATAAGGTATGCCCTAAAGACCCTTATCCTCTCCCAAACATTGATCATTTGGTGGATAATTCTTCAGGATATCAGTACTTGTCCTTCATGGACGCCTACTCCGGCTACAATCAGATCCCGATGTACCCTCCGGACCAAGAGAAGACTGCATTTATTACTGACCGGGCCGCCTACTGCTACACGGTCATGCCTTTCGGTTTGAAGAATGCAGGAGCAACTTATCAAAGAATGATGAGCAAAGTATTCGCCGGCCAGACCGGAGAACACATGGAGGTCTACATGGACGATATGATCGCCAAAAGCCTCCCCGACGAGGATCATATCGCCATCTTGGACAGCATTTTCCAACAGCTCCGCAAACACAACATGCGATTGAACCCCGAAAAATGTACTTTCGGCGTAGAAGCAGGCAAGTTCCTCGGTTTCCTTCTAACCAGCCGGGGAATTGAAGCGAATCCATCCAAGTGCCCCATCCAAGTGTCAGGCAATCGTGGACATGAGAAACCCCCGCACCGTCAAAGAGATCCAGCAGTTAAACGGGCGACTAGCCGCGTTATCCAGATTCCTCCCATCCACAGCCAAGCATTCGCTGCCGTTATTCCAATTGTTAAGGAAGGATAAAAAGTTTGAGTGGAGTGAAAGTTGTGAAGCGGCGTTCA
>NW_017728885.1:90084-90483 GCF_001865875.1 Lupinus angustifolius
TGCAGAAGCTATGATCCCGGTCGAGATAGGAGAACCAACCTGGCGGACAGTTCAGTTCGATGAGGACAATAATCAGTCCCTCCTCAGAAACAACCTTGATGAGATAGACGAAATCCGCGAAAAGGCCCGTCTCAGAGAAGAAGGCGTAAAAAGGAGGACCGCGGAAAAATTCAACTCTTCTATTGTTCCTCGCCGATTTTCCGAGGGGACTCTGGTACTCAGGAGAGCAGACATAGGACGCGCAAAAGGCAAGTTGGGACCTAACTGGGAGGGACCCTACCGGGTCATCAGCAAGATCGGCAAATGAGCATACAAGCTTCAAGACTTGACGGGAAAAGACATCCCCAGAACTTGGAACGCCGCTAACCTCCGGCAATTTTATGCTTAATCAACGACCCC
>NW_017728885.1:90583-90902 GCF_001865875.1 Lupinus angustifolius
TTGGTGTCTTATCACCGTTAGAGATTGAGTGTTTCTTCATTGCTTAGAGTGTAAGAAAAGAAAAGAACAGAGATTCTTGGCTGGGGCTATGCCGAAAGAAACATTTTCTTTGTCGGTAGGAAGGGAGTCAAACCATTGAATGGTTTCTTTGTTTTCTTGTAATTTGCTAAGTGTTGTAATTGAATAATGTGTATGTAATTACATTGATTCGGTTATAGTGAAGGAAATCTCCCAAGTCAGCCGGGAGGCCTGGATGTAGTTTGCAGTGGACAGCAAACGAACCAGGATAAAAATTCGCGTTGCAGGATTTGTTTTCTCT
>NW_017728885.1:91002-102806 GCF_001865875.1 Lupinus angustifolius
TTAATCGATTAAGATTGTTCTTTTAATCGATTAAGATTGTTCTTTTAATCGATTATCTTCATCCTATAATCGATTAATTAGGGGTGATTCAGCATAAATTGTTGAGTTTCGAAAAGCGGCTATTCTAACCGCGACACCTATTCAACCCCCCTTCTAGGTGTATTATAACCACTGATACCTAACAAGCAATTTTGCTCAAGAATAACAATAGAAGTATGTGATGGAATATGAATAATTTTTGCTCAAGAATAACAAGAAAAGAATGTTTAAAATAATGATAACGAAAGAATGAGAGCAAAAAGATGAATAAAGATTCTTTCATTTTGGCTTAAGACTTGGTTGTTGAACTCAGAAGTGAAAACATTCCTTTGAACAATTGCACTTTCTTTTTTCAACACTTCTTTGCTTAAACAACTTTCTTCCTCTACATCATGGAAGATATAATTACATTGTTATGATACTATATTAAAAATCAGAAAGTAAAAAAGAAGAGTGTGTATTTCATTTCATTGAGCAATGAATGCATTGAATATTGATTGAGTTGAATTATACAGAAATTAGTAAACCTATTATATAGAAAATACAAGAGATTTAACTCTACCTAACTCTTAATAACTAATCTTGTACATGTTTTAATCATAAAAATTGAATTTATAATAATTACTTATTATGCAAGGAAAGTGAATTTAAACTAATTATTAGTCTAATACAATATTAACCAAAAATATAAAAATATATTTCAACACTGTCTGTGTAGAAGTGAACCATGAATTTCTTGGGACTCACTAAAGTGTAATTTTTAAACCTTAGTGAGTATAATGGAGAAGTATTTGCAGGATATTCTTGGCTCACTTCTACATTATGAAGTAGAAGTTGACAAAAAACTTAAACAAATACAATCATATAAAAAGCATGCTTTAATAACAATATCCATCATAAGTGGAAATGTTAAGTGAAGAAATGAGAGCAAGAGAATGTTGAGTATGAGTAGTGGAGAAATGGGAATGAAAGAATATTAGTCTCCAACCCAAATCTTCATAACATATTTATAACCTTCCAAACTATCATTTTGGTAAAAAAATAAGAGCATGATAACAAACATAATATTTATTTGCACATCAAAGTACTTTAGTTTGTATAAATAAAAAACAATAACATGTATTTTTCATGTTTTATCATAAAATAGTGTAAAAAAACTGATGTACCAATATTATTACTCAATTAAAAAACTGATCCAATAATTAAGAACCTAGCCTTGACCATTAGCAATAGAACTGGGAAATGAAGACTAAGTTTAGTGACAGAAAAGGAGTTTTAATACAGAACTTTGCAGTATTCAAAGAAAAATTACAGACAACACAACTACAGAATAGTTCACTCAAGGTACATGATAATAAAACATAACCTTAATACTAACTATGAAGCTATTACCAACCTGATGGAACTATATTATATACACACATGTTTCATTTTGTATGGTCAACATGATATGGAAAATGATAAGCAGGAGGAACCCCAATTGTGCTACTTGAATGGGGTCTTGAAGGTCCTTCACCAAATGACATGGGTGGTGGTGTTGCATTTTCATAAGATGGAGAAATGGGAAATGTGGTTGGGTCCAAGTATTTAACAGGAGAGAAGTAAAAAGGAAAAGGAGACCTTTCAGTATCAAATCTGGAGCCGGATTCCATGTATCCGATGAGAGGAGGAGGTCGGTCTGAAGAGGAAGGGTAAGGATTCGTGCCAAAATGACCGTCTGAGATTCTTGAAATGACTCTACCAGGATAAGGATAATTGTTCGATCTAAATCCCGAAGTTGAATCACAGAAATTGAAGCTAGCAGTTGTTTCATCAGAAAAGTCTGTCGGTAATCTGAACAGACCAGGAAATCCAACAGGAAGACCAGACTCCTCAGTTTTTCTGACAAGAGATGAAGATCGAATGGCTTTACCACTGTGCCCACTCTCTACTAGAGGCAACTTGCTGGCCTTCTGTTGTAAGGATAGCTTAGCTTGTTTGAGTGATTCAAGTACATCACTGATCTTATGAGATTGTTCATGAGAAACTAACTCGGAAAGGCTGTTTTTGTTGCCTGCAGCATCTTTTAGAGGCAAAGCACCGTAAACATCAATCGGAGATGTATTTGTTGGCTTCAATTCAGGAGAGCCATGTCTAAATGGACTTTCATGGTGCTGATATGGAGGCTGAGAATGATAGTTTTCTTGGTTCACCTTCAATAGGGAAGGTGAAATTTCTTGACCATGGAAGCCAGAAGTGCCAACAGTTTTGCCATTCAGATTGTTGACATTTGTATCATTTGATAATTTTGGCATATTATCTCTGGGCTTAGCTTTTACCATTTCTTTAGATAAGTAGACTTCTGTGGGTTCCTGTCCATTCTCTTGGCCACTTGAAGTGGCGTCCCTAGTAGATCGTAGAGCCTGGGCCTTGCCCTCGTCTCTTTCCTCAGTGACATCAGAATGGTTCCCCATATCATAGGATTCCTGCATTATTTATGACCAAAAATTATACTTTTAGACTTCAAATTGTCTTGGTTTGAAAAAAATAAAAAGAAATAGGTACTACTTTGAATCATAAAATCATTTGATTTATAATAGTTAAAATTTTCTTATGACTTATCACTTGATTTTAATAGGAAAATACACAGCAGTAATATTTTCATAGTAATAGCAAAACACCCGAGTCATAAAAGAATGTAGCTATTCTTTGTTTATTACATTGCACGTTTGGAGTGAAACACTTGTTTTTTATAGATATTTTATGCGACGCAACTACTATTGTTGACATGATACAAAATATTTTTCACTCATAGCCTTTGACCAGCACTTGTTATATTGCATGTAGCCATCTGTTTTTTCTCTCCCTCAAAACCAGACTCTAGCAATAATGAACTAAAGCCTTTTGACTTTCATGTAACAAAGAAACTAAAACAATGTCAGAAACTACAAATTTCATTCAAATTGACATGGATAAGATCTCTTACTCTAGTTTCTTTACATGACTAACAATAGTAAGCCAAAGTATCTTCAACAAGACAGTTCTTTAATATGTCCTCAAAGCAGAATAAAACTCGGACACAGCTTCTTCCTAAGACAGATCATATCTTATTAACTGCAGAATTAAGAATCGGCAGTTTTTTCTATGCTCCTCTAAGTCCTTAACTTTACAAACCCTTTGTTTTTACATACGCCTTTTTCCAATGCGATTGACATGCATAAAGGGATAAGGGACAACTACAGTAGATGAACTAATAGCAAAACTAAACACCAATCTGAACCAGTAGCATGAGATACTAGATTTAAGATCCCAAGAGAACTTGACTGCTGTGTCTAATGAAAGAAGTAGTATCATAAACAGTTAAATCAAAATCAATTAAAACCAAACTATATGCACACCAAAAGTGCATTAACAAACAGCATATTTTTAAGAAAAGAACTTAAAATATGAATTGAATGGGTTATAGTGAGCATACTGGTGTGTTACTGTTATTCTCTCTAAATTTGTCTTCCCATTCTCGTTGGGCCTTCTCCATTGCTTCATGTTGGTCGATAAATTGAGCTTGGTGTTCAAGAGCCATTTCCATGTTGTTCCCTCTTTCTCCATCTACATCATGACTTTTGTTAGATAGCTTTAATGCTGACTCATCCTGTTCCTGAATTTTACTTTCCCTTCTCGGAATGTTGAGCCCATCGTTAGAGCCAGTAGGAAATCCTTCACATGAGGACACAGCTTCATTACCTTGACAATCAAGATTGACGGGTGGATCTCTGGACTCCTCCTCTAATGACCTGGGAAAATAAAATAGTAACTATTAGATTGACAAGCAATCCCAAAGATAATTGATTAAACAAAAGGGCATCCCAATGCATGAAGCTCCCACCTAGTGGGGTCTGAGGAGGGGATTTACGAAGCCTTCCCTTTGTAAGCGAAGAGGCTGTTTCTAGTGGTAGGAGACAGCAACTGTAAGGACAGAGTGTTCAAACAGAAAAATAAATAAAAAACAATATTGTGATAAGGGCTGATAGGAAAAATAATAACAAGCGAGAACACCAACATAAGAGACAGCAAAGATCAAAACTACATTGACCGGTTAATTAAAAAAATATAGTACAATGTGAAGAACAATCTAAACTTGTTTAAGCAGGTTTTCGATGAACACTTTTGACTTCAAATTTGCCAACGAACTTTCAGCCTTTGATAAATGTCAGGCCAGTTATTATTATCTTTCTATTTCTTCCTTGTCAGTTGTATTCTAGAAAATAAATTTGTTAAGAGACAACATCTTCTCAATGCCCGGATCTCATTGTTATCAACATATCAAAACTAATTCATCTCTCAATTCAATAATCCCCAGACCCACACATTTAATTTGTCATTACCATTATCTAGTTTATTTATTCCTCAACTTAAATGACTAATCATATTTACAGCCTCTAGACTACACTTAAAAGTACACGTAAAATTCCCTATAGTAGCAAAAATTTAAACCAAGTTACTATGAAAGAAAAATATATATAATATATAATAACCTGGTTTCTCTATGTTTTAAACGGCGACATGACTTTCCTAGGCGATGTGATGAAGAAGAACTGATTAATGAAAAATTGCTTCGTCTTCTCATATTGGAAGTCTTATACTTATCAAGAGAACGGGAAGAATCAAGACGTCCTTTCCAAGACAGACTTCTACTAGGTGCAGGCGAAGAATCCGCATTAGATCTCTCACCACCTTTCGCAGAAGCAGAATCATTACTTAAACCAGAATCACAAGGAGTTTCAAGGTCTGAACTGAAGTCAAATTCTTCAGATGCATCACTTAATCCTTGACTCTCCAAAATGGAAAGAACTTCTACTGTTGCCTTCTCAGCCATCTTTCTCTGAAGAGTCACAACCCTCAGCTGCTCTTCTAACGCCATAACCTGATTGTCATATTCAAAAAATAATTCAAATGTATATTTAATTAAGCAAACCTGAATTAATGTACTGATAAAACTAAACATTAAACTTACCTTTTTAGCCAGTTCGTCGGCTCTCTGTCTAGCACTTTTTGAGACAGATCTTTCAGAGAGCAACCTTGCCCGCAAGAATTCAATCGTCATTTCATTTGAGTCCTCCATGCTGGAATTTTTGCTAAGTAAAAAAAACAATATGATTAACATAGATCAAAAGAACTTGAAACCAGAAAAAAAGTAATTAAATAAAATACCAAAGTATATTTAAGTGATGAAAAACTCTGAATTAAATATCATATATTCTCTTCTCTTGACACCTTTCTTTCCTTTCCTCTCACTGTCTTACTTTCCCTCGATCAAAGGAAAATAAAAGCTAGAGAAGTCCAAAAACAACATGAAAATGACGAATTCATAAACATAAAAATCAACAATTCCCACCCAAAACAAGACACTTACTTTTAGTATCTCATTCTTAAGAAGTGTGAAGTCAGTTTATCGTGAAGTGCCTACATTAAATTGAGGAAAATGTCTCCCACCACCCCTGTCTACGGGGAGGGCGTTCACACCGACTAGTAAGTAACAAAAATGGAAGACAAAAGCTGCAAAAATGGAACTCCTACTACATCCGGGTAATAAAATATGTGAGGATTATTATTCTAAAAGATAAGGCTTATATGTTTATCTGGATAAAACTCATGGTAGATTCAAGAATCTCCAAATGATCATCAACTCAATGTTCCATATTTTGTCCTTGACCATGAAAATCTGTCTGACCTGATCTCTAAACCAAGCAAAAAAGAAGTGTTGAGTTTAACTGATTCCCAACACAAATAATATGGTATACCAAATGAAATACCTTACAATTTTCCGGCACCGACTCCAGAATCATTCACAGATGAATTTAAGGTAAAATAATCACACCAGAAAAGATCCCAACAGCAATTTATGAACACAATAAACAACACCACTCAAAAGGGAAAGTATTTTGATTTTCCGTATCGCTAGATTATAAACCATATCTCCAGAAGCAATTCAATAAGCAGTAATAATTTAAAAATAAGTTACATAAATGCAATGATTTAAAAATAATAATAATAAAACAGTGAAAGTAACATAATAAGCATGATAAAAACACTTAAACCAAAACTCAAAAAAGGAAGAGATTATTGCATAGAATATAATCCACACCTCTGATCTTGTGGATCCAGCACAGAGCTTTGAATCACCATAAATAAACTTCAACTTCAAGCCATAAATTCAGCTGATACATCAGAGATAGATAAATAACTTAATATTAGAATGAATGGAACAGAACCCAGTTGTAATATACATAAAAGAATGGAATTTTAATAGGAAGGATTAAAAATAAATGGAAAATGGTAAGATAAGGTACCATGAACCCTAAAGAGAAGAGGTTTTGGTGTTCCAGTGTTGAGAAAATGAGAAGTGTTGAGAAGTAAAGTCAACAGTGGAGAACCTTCTTTTATTTTCTTCTTTACTTTTGTGTTGGCCCGAATAAGATAAATTTATACTATAGCTTTTCCATAATATCTTTTTAAGTTAATACACGGATTAAGAAATTACTCCCTCTTTTCCTATATTGTTAAGAATTTAAAATTTATTGTAAAATTTTTTATATTATCAACATATCATCTATTATTTATTGTATTACTTTTGTTTGAAAAATAATGTTAGTTAACAAATCAATAATAGATAATTTATTAACATTATAAAAACTCTTACACTATTAATATAATATATTAAATTATATTATTAATATGGGTGAGAGTACCATATTGTAATTTAACCGATAGGTAATATGAAGATCGTCTAATATAACTAGTAGATTTTAAATGAAATTGTATTGATATGACTCATTACCAATATTATTATATGACTAGTATAAATTTTGTAACTATCATATTAGACTAGTTTTCGGTTAAACTAGTTTAGTATGATCCCATATCTGAAAGATCTTATTTTTTTTTTAAGATTAAAATTCATTATTATTATAATTAAAAAGAGAAATATATATATATATATTAATTGTGTAAGAGATTTTTACATTGTTATTGTACTATCTATTGTTCATTTTAATCTTCAATGACTTTTTAAATAAAAGTAATACAGATGAATAATAAATGATATATTAATTATGTATAAATTTTTACGGTCCATACTTCTTCCACTCATATAAAAATGTGATTGATTTTATTATTCTTTTGCACGGCATTCGATAAAGAGATCGGCATTGAATAAAGAGATCATTACTCATTTTCTTTATATTGTCCCATCAAGGTAACTTACATAATTTTATTTGTTTTCTATATTATCTTTTATCACTTTATTAATTATTAATTAAAGTATTCTATTGTCTATTCACCAATAATATTACTATTTCTAATTCTATGGAAAGGATAGATGATAAGGAATGGATAGAGTATAAAATATTGTTGGCATTTTTTTATACTCATGTGTTTACTAAGACAGAGAAATAGAAAAGGTAGTCATAAATATAATAATTAAATAAGAATAAAATATTAATAAGAAAGGTTGACGAAGGGTTATAATAAGTATTGTAATATCTGCACAATGTTATTATAAAAATTTATACACATTTATTATATCATATATTATTTGTTTGAATTTTATTAAAATAAATAATAGTTAAATATGGATAATAAATATTAAAACGATAATATATAAAACTTATATACCATCACTCTATACATTTTTTTTTCCTACCCATATGTTTCCTTTATGTTTTAATAATGGAAATGGAGCAAGTGAAAGTAAGTGTTTTCTTTTATGTTTTAATAATGATTCACTTTAGTTTTATTGAATAACCCGTCTATTTCCTTCATCCCTTATTGGAACTCATTTTTTCTTAGTTTTTTTTTTGTCCTAAAATATAAATCACTTTACAATATTTATAAAGTATTAATTATTTTCACATGTTTACCCTTATATTTACTCAAGATTAAAATAATTTTCATGCTTTCCAAAATTTTGCTTTGTTTCATAGGTTATTATCAATTATATCTACTCTAAAAATTTGAAAACTTTTCATTTTTTATTAGTGGTTGAACCAAAAATTAAATATCATGAGATCCTACTCCATTCAAGTTAAGGAGAATTAGGAAGAGTGATGAATTTGTTTTTGCTATAACTAATGATATTTATTTACATTATAAATAAGGAATTAATTTCTTTCATTTGTGTAATTATCATCCCAACCTAATAAAATGAAATGGTGTGGCGCGTTGCTTTTTTTTGTTCCAATTCCATTTTTGTACAAAATATTTTGTTAAAAGTGTTGAAAGGGAATGTTATAGTCCAAATTTTGGAGGGAATTTTGTTATAGATTTAATATTTATGGATCAAAAGTTTACATATTTTTACATTATTAATTAGTATTAATTATTAAATAAAAATAATATAATAAACAATAAATAATGTATTGATTGTATAAAAATTTATACTAAATAGATACCAACTCTATAAATTATGTTACCTTCTTATCTTTTAATATATCAACACAATGGCTTTTTTATTTTTTTGTGAGAAGGAATGCCATTTGATTTTTTGCAGGATAAATGTGAGAGATTTTAGAGATAGTGGATAATTAATACGGAGAGAGAATTTTAAGGGAAAAAAAATTGTATAATCAATGGGATTACTTCATCATATGAGCAATAAACTGATCTTGTTGGATGTTTTTGAGTCTCTCCTAATAAGTATTGTTCCAAAAAAATTGAATAATTGACTTACTACGACACCTAAGGTTCTAGTGAACTCTTCCATCAATTAACCAATGCATTATTGATATAAAAAAGTTATGTGTTATTTAAATAAAAATAATAATTTATTGAATTGATAAACTTTTAAATAAGGGTAGATTAGCAAAGTTATTGAAAAACTAAAAAATTATTACTACTTAAGTAATTTTAACTGTTTTTCTTGATCCTAGAAACTTAGGTGAAACTGAAAGTGAATTAAAATACGAGAAAGAGTATTATTTTTAATTTTCTACCTGAGATTTAGAATTTCAACAAATATAAAATTAAAAAAAGATCACATGCAAAAATAAATGCCACTTTTACTTTTAAGATAAGAAATTTATTATTTCCGTTGAATTTTTTTGCTTTTCAAATAAAAAATCATTAGTAAGTGTCCATTAGCCCTATTTCCAAAAATAGACAAAGAAAAATATTAGCAGATTTTTATTATTTTTATTATTACAAGAAAAAAATTCTTACAATCTCAAAAAGTATGTCCCCAATCTTCAACAACATTTGTACATTAAAATCTAAGAGAGCTTGCCAAATTCCTATAACACCCGAGAGAGTTAGTTGGTAAAGCATTGTAAACAAAGAGCCAACAAGTAAACTTAACCTTCTTTGAGATTTTAGCTTCCATAACCAGCGCCAATGAGTGTTGATAGGAGTAACACCATCATAAGATTTAAGCCACCAGAGTTAGCATAGTAATTCCCAATGGCATTACTCTCCCAAATCAAACAATATCCTCAGGCACAAAAGTTGGAACATGAATATTAACGATAATATTGTCACAAAAATAGAAAGGATGGTAGACAACGAATTAAGATTCGAGGAACCATGATTTCAAAGATCTTTCACTCAAACTAGAGTGTCAAAGATGTGAACATAATCTACCAAAGTGCACAACTTTCCAACACCAATCCAATTATCTTACAAAATGAGACATCACACCATTACCCAACTGCAAAGAAAAACTATCACTAATCTCATCTATAACTCATAAATATAATTCTATAATTGTGTTATGGCCATTATGTAATTAGCCAAAATATAAAATGATCTTCAGTAATTAATTTGGTGGCTAAGGGCATATGTGTCATGAAATAATATAAAGTGTAGATACCTTCGGACAATTTCTGATTTGATGAAGGGACTGAATCAGAATTATTGCAACTAAAGTAGTAACCACTACGGGGTTACTTTTATGGGTTATGGTCCCCACTTGTAGAGCAATAGGTTTTCGGGTGTAAGGTTGAGGAGAATAAGGTAGGATGAGGATAGTGTTATCCATAAGGATATAACACTATGAACTCATCCATTTGGCATATAACATAAGGCTCCTCACAACACACTATACACACTCTCTCAAGCACAAGGCATTCTCTCATTCCCCCATAGAGAGAAACTAAGGAAAACCATTCGGCGCTCTATCATTTGGAAGATCATCGCACCCTCATACCTTCGAGATTCCGGAAATGGCTCAACAAGGTATGTTCTTCATCTTCACCATGAACTCATTTGGGGTTTCTTCGGTCTGGACCATGGTTGTTCCATTTAGGTTTATGTATGAGCATGAACATTAGGTTGTGCGAACAAAGCCATGGTCATAAGGACTTCTGCGTTTAATTTATGGATTTCGGATGGAGATATTCTCCAACAAGTGGTATTAGAGCCACCCAATATGATTCATGTGTGAAATTAGATTTTCATGTTCTTCCCCAAATCTGGTTTGATTTAGGGTTTTGATGTTCTATTTTTTGCCATCAATAGATTAGGAAAAACATTTATGCTTTTCAATACAAACATAAAAGGATTTGAAATGAATGAATGTTGTTTTCTGCTGGGTTTTTTTCTTGAATTTTTGGATGATTTTTCGAAGAACAGCGATGCAGAAATCGCACTGTTCGTCTTCTGTCGCAGTGCTCTCGCCCAAGCGAGAGCTAAACAGAAGCATAGGCTTCAATTGCGCTCAAGCGGCAGCTCGCCCAAGCGAGTGTACGGGCGACATAAGGCTCGCTCAAGCGAGAACCAAACAGAAACATTGGTTTCAATTGCGCTCAAGCGAGAGTGCCTCGCTCAAGCGAGGGTACCTCGCCCAAGCGAGAGTACGATAAAGTTTATGGGACTTTGGTATCTTTGTGCATTGGTTTTAATTGTTTTTTTTGTTGTTGTCCATTAAGGTTGTCTGTTATTTCAAGTGAGCCAACTGAAGTGAGATGTCGCCAAAGTGATCTCTCTCATGAATATGACTGATGAGGAATATCATATGTAAGTGTGTATGATTATTCATGCGGGTATTAGCTGGCCCAAAGGAAAGTTAATATTTGGCCGAAGATCATACACACCTGTGATGATAAACATGTCATAATTCTAAAGTTTTATACATGTGACTGATGAATCAATCCAAAGAGGGATTCGTCAGTTGACATGCCTTATTATGAATGTTTGATCATTACAGCAAGAGTACCACTTGCAGTTGATATCACTGTCCAAAGACTTGATATTGATGGTGCACTAGGTATCTTGATTTGGATATACATTGTTTTAAGCACATTGATAATTTTGGGTTGTGAGCATATTTTAATATTTTGTCTTTTGTTTCAATCAGCTACATCAATTGCACAAATTTGAATTCGGTTCCAGTCCTTAATGGTGAAAATTTTAAGGACTGGAAAGAGAACATGGAAATTGTTCTTGGCTGCATGGATCTGGACTATGCATTAAGGGTAGAGCAATCCCCTTCTCCTTTGGAATCCAGTGCCTCTGAAGAGAGGAAGGATTATGAGAAGTGGGATCACTCTAATCGCATGAGTCTAATGATCATTAAATTCTAGAGGCCTTTAGGGGTACTATCTTAGATGAGATAAACAGTGCCAAAGATTTCCTTGCTGAGATTGAAAAGCGCTTTGCAAAGAGCGATAAGGCGGAAACAAGTACTCTGTTACAGAACTTGATTTCCATGAGGTATCAAGGCAAGGGAAACATAAGGGAATACATTATGGGAATGTCCAACATCGTTTCAAAACTTAAGGCCCTTAAGCTTGACATGT
>NW_017728885.1:102906-103261 GCF_001865875.1 Lupinus angustifolius
GGTCTTACTGTCTCTTCCTGCACAATTCAGTCAGTTTAAGATTTCTTATAACTGTCAAAGGGAGAAATGGACTCTAAATGAGCTCATTTCGTTTTGTGTGTAAGAAGAGGAAAGATTGAAGCGAGAGAGGACTGAAAGTGCCCATTATGTTACTACCTTTAAAGACAAGGGAAAAAGGAAAATCACTTCAGAGCCAAAGAATGAAGCTGCTAAGGGTCCAATGCAAAAGAAACAAAAGCAGGATGATGTCTGTTTCTTTTGCAAAGCAACTGGACATCAAAAGAAGAAATGTGTAAAGTATCACGCATAGCGTGCTAAGAAAGGTACATTTCTTGCTTTAGTTTGTGTTGAGGTC
>NW_017728885.1:103361-105065 GCF_001865875.1 Lupinus angustifolius
AGGACATGGTGAGGAGTATGATTTGTCACTCTACCTTGCCAGAGTCAGTCTAGGGAGAGGCACTTAAGACTGCAGCTTATATTCTTAATAAGGTTCCAACTAAGGCGACTGCTAAAACACCTTATGAACATTGGACTGGGCGAAAGCCAAGTCTAAAGCATTTTCATGTGTGGGGATGTCCAGCTGAGGCAAGGCCTTATAGGCCTCATGAAAAGAAATTGGACTCTCGTATGGTGAGCAGTTACTTTATTGGTTACTCTGAAAAATCAAGGGGCTATAAATTTTATGACCCAAGTATGAAATCCATATTTGAGATGGGTACATCCACGTTCTTTGAGGACATTGAGTTTGAGGGGGAAGATAAGGTTAGAAACTTTGTCTTAGAGGAAGAATCTGTATCTATTCCAGATGCGATTCATATGATTGCTTTTGATGAAGCAAATTTGGAACCTCCTCAAGTCATAGTTGATAATTCTTTCCCTACTCAAGATGAGTTAGTAATTCATGAAGGACAAACTCAAAACCCTCAGGAACATGGACAAGAGGTGCAAGAGCCTATAGCTTTGCGTAGATCCACTAGAGAAAGGAGAAATGCAATTTCGGATGATTACATTTGCTTTCTCTTGGAACATGAGGGTGATGGCTTAATGGACAATGATCCATTAAACGTTCGTGAAGCCATCCAAAGTTCCAATTCGGAAAAGTGGATTGAAGCAATGAAAGAGGAGTATAAATCCATGCAAGACAATAAAGTTTGGGAACTTGTCCCATTACCAGAAGGTAAGAAACCCATTGGTTGCAAATGGATTTTTAAGACCAAGCGGGATTCTAATGGTAATATGGAGATAATGTGGAGAGGTATAAGGCACGTCTTGTAGCTAAGGGTTTTACTCAGAAGGAAGGGATTGACTATAAAGAGACTTTCTCTCCGGTTTCATCGAAAGACTCTCTTAGGACAATCATGGCTCTTGTAGCACATTATGATTTGGAGCTTCATCAGATGGATGTCAAAACAGCTTTTCTAAATGGAAACATTAATGAAATGATTTATATGGTGCAACCAGGACACTTTGTAACGGGAGACCGAAAGAATATGGTTTGCAAATTGACAAAATCCATCTATGGGCTAAAACAAGCGTCTCGTCAGTGGTACCACAAATTTCATGAGGTGATTCTCTCGTTTGGTTTCGAGATGAATTCAGTCGAAGATTGTGTGTATCACAAGTTCAGTGGGAGCAAGTATATTTTCTTGCTCTTGTATGTGGATGACATACTGCTTGCCACTAATGATATGGGTACCTTGTTAGAAACCAAGACATTTTTTTTGAAATGAATGATCTTGGTGAAGCTTCGTTTGTATTAGGAATCCAGATACACCGAGATAGATCTCGGGGTATTCTTGGATTATCACAAAAGAGCTATATAGAAAAGGTACTTAAAAGATATGACATGCAAGTCTGTAAAGTAATGGATACTCCAGTTGCTAAGGAAGACAAATTTAATCTCAATCAGTGCCCTAAAGGAAATATAAAAATTCAGGAAATGCAAAAGATCCCTTACGCATCAGCTGTAGGGAGTCTTATGTATGCTCAAGTATTTACGCGTCCGGATATAGCGTTCATAGTTGAGGTTTTAGGCAGATATATGAGTAATCCAGGAATGGACCATTGGAAAGCAGCCAAAAGGGTCATGAGGTACTTAAAG
>NW_017728885.1:105165-117080 GCF_001865875.1 Lupinus angustifolius
TCTGCCAAGCAAAACCTTGTAGCTTCATCCACCATGGCAGCAGAATATATAGCATGTTATGAGGCATCACTTCAGTCATTATGGCTGGGAAATTTTGTCACTGGGCTGCGAATTGTGGAAAGGATTGAAAGACTACTAAAGTTATACTGTGACAATAAATCAGTCGTGTTGTTCTCAAACAACAATAGGAGTTCGGCAAAGTCGAAACACAACGACATTAAGTTCCTAGTTGTTAAGGAGAAAGTATAAAGTGGACAACTTTCCATAGAACACTTAGGCACTAACTCCACAATTGTGGATCCTCTTACAAAAGCTATCACACCCAAGGTCTTTCATGAGCATACTGCTCACATGGGTGTTCTACACACTAAAGTTATACTGTGACAATAAGTCAGCCATGATGTTCTCCAACAACAATAGGAGTTCGGCAAAGTCGAAACACAACGACATTAAGTTCCTAGTTGTTAAGGAGAAAGTATAAAGTGGACAACTTTCCATAGAACACTTAGGCACTAACTCCACAATTGTGGATCCTCTTACAAAAGCTATCACACCCAAGGTCTTTCATGAGCATACTGCTCACATGAGTGTTCTATAGTGTGAGGATTCTTTGGTTTAGTGGGAGTTAGAAAGTGCACACTTTTATTATGTTCTATGTAATTTCAGTATTATGTATGGATACTTTGTATTCAAACTTCAGTTGATTAATCATTCAGTTTGGTATTCTATCATTATACTTTGTATAATAAAGTTTTATGATATTGTTAAGGATCTCACTAAAGTTAAGTATGACCAGTTGAAAGTTGACATGTACAGATCATATTCATGTAATTTTCATGCTACACATTTCATGATGTATCTATGTCATTTAGTTGTGTCAATGTTGGTGATCATTGTTGAATTAGTCATGATTAATATGGCGAAGTTCTCTATGATTCGATATGGAGACAGGACTAATGGACGAGATAATTTTGGTATACCTAAGTCATAATGACAATATTTAAACGCGCAATAAGGATAACACGTACGGAGAATCATATGTGTGACTAGTTGGAGATTGTTAGAATTTCTAACAATTTATGGGTCACAAATATAATTCTATAATTGCGTTATGACCATTATGTAATTAGCCAAAATATAAAATGATCTTCAATGATTAATTTGGTGGCTAATGGCATATGTGTCATGAAATAATATAAAGTGTAGATACCTTCGGGCAATTTCTGATTTGATGAATGAACTGAATCAAAATTATTGCAACTAAAGTAGTAACCACTACGGGATTACTTTTATGGGTTATGGTCCCCACTTGTAGGGCAATAGGTTTTCGGGTGTAAGGTTAAGGAGAATAAGGTAGGATGAGGATAGTGTTATCCATAAGGATATAACACTATCAACTCATCCATTTGGCATATAACATAAAGCTCCTCACAACACACTATACACTCTCTCTCTAGCACAAGACATTTTCTCATTCCCCTCTAGAGAGAAACTAAGGAAAATCATTCGGCGCTCTATCATCTGGAAGATCATCGCATCCTCATACCTTCGAGATTCCGGAAATGGCTCAATAAGGTATGTTCTCATCTTTACCATGAACTCATTTGGGGTTTCTTCGGTCTGGACCATGGTTGTTCCATTTAGGTTTATGTATGAGCATGAACATTAGGTTGTGGGAACAAAACCATAATCATAAGGACTTCCGCGTTTAATCTATGGATTTCAGAGGGAGATATTCTCCAACACATAATACTCTTCCAAATAGGAGAGGTAGAAGGTTTGGAGGGATCATATAACAAGGAATAATCACTAATATACTTTTCACTCAAAACCTGCACCACAACACAATTTACCTGGGAGAGAAATTTAACAGCACAAGAGAATGAAAGTTAATATTGAATCTTAAATGTAATATTTAAGATATATCCTATTATTCATATTTTAGTATTTTATAAAAAGTTGAAAAAACTGTGTATTTTATGTTGATGCTATTGAGCAACAACAAAAATGCAGCACTTGTATATCAATAAGCTAGTAATCATATCTAGATTCAAAATATATTTTTACGTGTATACATTTAAATTTGTATTTAATTATAATATTATTTTAATTATATTATTTTTAGATTTTAAATTGGTCCTAAGATAAAGATTGTATTAACTTTATTATTTGTCTTTCTTGTGATAGTCAATTAGAAAAAAGATGTATAGATTAACAATATAAAAGATTGATACATTATTAGTCTATTATCTATTTTCATTTTCAATTATTATTGACTCTTCAAAAAAATAATATCATAAATGATGGATGATATATTGAATATGTAAAAATCTTTACACAAATATTTCGTAGATATTATATTCTCAACAATTTTATCATTTCGTTCTAATATTAAATTTCCATAAAAATATTATAACATTCGGTGCATATTTGTCATCTCATAAAGATATGTCATTCCATATATTATTATTTATGATTGTTTTAAGATTAAAAACTTAATAATTAGGTTTTTTTAGTCTCACATAGTGTTAACCCATACACAGTAATATACACTCTTGCGACAGAAATATACATCAATACCCGCATAATCCCTTTTAGCCCATGAAAGTATTATAAATGTTTAAATACATTATTCAGTATTTTCTTTGCTTTTTCATTCCAATATCTATTATAGTGATTTGGGTCAGTGGTGACTCCATTTTGGTTGTTTTGGTAGGTGTGATTTGAGGAATCTGAGATGGGTGATCGACAAGTAGTGGTTGAAGTTCCTTCTTCTTCTCCTCCTCCTAAGGATGATGATAATAATGATTATATGATTTCTTTTGTTACTTCTTTGGAGTCTGCTTTGCTTCCTTGTTTGCCTGCCCGAGAACTTCAAGCTATTGACCGTTCTCCTCACCCTTCCCACCAAAGTCAGTAATTATTATTCTCATTCTTCATTTATTATTATTATTATTATTATTATTATTATTATTATTATTATTCTTGGCTGGAAACACTTGTCTATTGAAAGGGAGAACAATGAAATGGTTTCGGTGTATTTGCGATTTAGGTTTTAGAGGGGAAAGGAAGGAAATCGAGGGCTTGCCAGTCATTTCACATGTGTATTTCATCACTTCAAAGTTTTTCCCTTCTTTCCTTCTAATAACCAACTCGGAAACAGACCCAAATTTTTCGAAGGGAAGGGGAGAACTTGAGAGTCATTCTTATGGTTTTATTGAACCATTGGGACTGTTTCATATGAACATGTATCAGTAGAAGCAATCATAAAAATTTGCTAATAAAGTTGAATGGAAATTGATCAAGTTACTAGGACAGGACTATATAAAGTTTAACAGCAATTGCAAATAGGACTGTAAACTTGCGACAAATGAAGGTTCATTTTTGTCCCACTCGAGGGGTGATGGCTTTAATTCACCATGAGTATGAGAAGATAAACCATGTCTTTGCGGTGGTGGAAACTAATATTAATATACTTAGAAATGTTTCTGTTGCAATGCATGGTAAACATAATTTATAGAGTGATATGACTTTCTCTTTTTCAGTCGATGTGGACAAGCATGCAAGAGATTTCATGGAGGCGGCCAAGAAGCTTCAGCTTTATTTCATTAGTCTGCAACGTGAAGATCAGCCGACTAAAGCTGAAATGCTTAGAAAGGTATGGTGACAATGCTGCATGTATGCTCTTAGCCTCTTTCAATCCGAAGGTCAAGGAGATGCTATAAATATATTGTCATCTAAACTTCTGCTGATATGTCTTGTTTAAGCAGGAGATTGCTATGATGGAAGAGGAGCTTGATAGAAAAAACGAGCTCATAAAAAAACAAGAAAATTTAATTTGGGAGTGGCAGAAAGAGTTGAAAGATCAGTTGGACAAGCACAATACTGAGTTGAACAAGGTTTAAGATATGCTTGTGTCATCTTCTGTTGTAGTGTTTAAAAATTATGTGGTACACTTCATGGTCTATCTTTCTTTTTCTCCCTATCTATTCCCTTTGCTATTGTCACCATAGTTTGAATTCCTCCAACCACAATTGTACTGAGTAAGGAGTGTATGAAATATGATACCTTCTTGGTGGCCAGTGATAACTTGTAACAAATTATGTACTCTTTGATGAGATGATTCTGACATGAGTTAAATTTGATGACAATTAGTCAAATGATAAAAAATGGAGCATGGCTTATTTGTTAGTATAAATTTCTAAACAAATGATGTTGATCTGTAGTGGAAACTCCAATGATGAATAGATGTTCTGCTAACTTTTTTCTTCTTCTAATTAGCATTTCAGTTTTAGTGAGATAATGAGCCTGCTTCAGAGTTTCTTTTTTGAATCAGGAAACTCTTTGGCCATTGGATTAAGTATGGTCATGTGGGTGATGAATGTCATACACCTTTAGTCTGGGAAACACTGCATGTTTCTAGCTCCATTTGTCAAAAATATGCAGTGGTGATGACAGACTTAACAGGATGTATATCAGTTTTCTTATCTGGCCAGAGTTTTGACAAATGTCTGGAGATTTGGAGACTATTTCCAGGACAGGACAAAGTCCATTTGATAATTTGACGATAAACTTAATGATTAAGGAGCAATATTGAGTTCTGAGATCTTATAAATTATGTGCTTCCATTTTGGCCAAACATAAGAAAAATAGGGACTTAGCACAACGATAAAGTTGATTACGGTCATGTGTTTAAATCCTGGAAACGATATCTTCGTTTGCAAGGATAAGAGTGCCTACATTTAGCATCCTATGATTCTACTGTGTGAGAGCCTCATATAGTGGACCGCCCTTTTTTATAAGAAACAGTTATCGAAGACAAACTGTACTAAGTACTAGATTAATGGGTAGACTGTGGATTATTGGAGCCAGATTGTGAGACTAATGGATGTATTGGCATCATTTTAAGGGGATCACTATTATCATGGATTCTGGAAACCTAAGTACAATTTTTCAATTACATGAGATCTTTGGTCATTCAATAGTAACATCCTAACGAATTATCAAATGCCTTACCTGGCATATCAATTTGTTTAAGAGGGAAAATTGTCAAAGAATCAACTGTTTCTTGATAGTAGTTATTAATCTTGGAATGAACTTGTTCATTTGATTCTCACTATAAAACATTTGGAAGGACTATTGTATCAGGAAACTGAAGAAAATAATTTAAAATTAGTAATCAAAATATATTATGCAGCGCAAGGCCAGTATCAGTGATAATCTGCAAGAAGCAATGCAAAGCAATGATAAATTCATTCAAATGGACTAGAATAGAGACAGAAAAGATCTCAAGGCCAAAACTAGCAGAACATTATGGAAACACTACTCATTCAGAAATTAAGCATCCATAATAGAACACTACAATGATACCTATTTCCAATTAAAGAACGTTTTCCAACTCTTATTACTTGATTTCCTTAAGTTGCTTTTTGAGCACATCCACTGATTTCTTTCCAGTACTTTGCTTTGCATTTTTACTTACAAGGCTTCCAGAGTTTCCTTATAATAGGATTAATGAAGTTCTCAGGTTGGTTACTAAGCAAAAGATCAATTAATTGCTTTACTTCTACCAAGCAGCTCTTAAAACTACCTCCATTGTAAATTTCGCCGAAACCATAAGAATAGAACCTCTCCTCTGCAAAATTCTCTAAGATCCAAAGATCATGGTCGTCGACAGTCTTAACTGCTTTTGCATTGAACCTTTTGACACTATGACTAGAGAAAGCAGCCACAACGGAATTAGAAATATGATCAAAAGCACCACTCCCAACTTTGTACATACCATCCGAGGGCGAAATTTGCTGTACTGTGGACATGATAGAATCCAGGTAAATGATGACTTTATGAATGTAATCATTTCCATTCTCACTGTTCAGTATAAACTGCAATCATGGCACTCCAGACATTGCTATAGCAGCAATCATGGCACTTCAAACATACACATCTTTCCTTTCTATAGAGTAAAATGTGTTCTTTGCCTTCTTTAAATCTCCACATTTAGCATACACGAATCCAACAACCGAAATCTATCGCCCCCAACGGAGCACAATCGCAGAATGTACAAACAAGAGTAACTTCATCTGGTTTAGCATTCTTATTATGCAGCATTTCATGGAATTGAGACAAATCCTTCTTAGTCCTGCCATTCTGTTCATAGGTAGAACTTAGTGCAGTCCAAGTAGCAGTTTCCTTATGAGGCATTGCATCTAAGATAAGGTGAGCTTCATCAGAATTTCCCAATTTTGCATGAGTATCAGTCATTGGGAAATTAAGTCCACATTTAACATACATGTCAAGCATTGCATTATTTAAAGTTAAGTCCATGTCAATCTCATTGTTTTCAACATACGAACAGATCCATCTTCCAAATTCCATATCCCACTACTTTGCGTAAGCTGAAAGAATTCCAACCGCGGCGACAACTAGTGTTTTAAATTGTGGTTGCGGTCACGGTTATTGCAATTACGGTCATTGCGGCCGTTGCAATGCGGATTGCAGTCGTTGTAGTGTGAATTATTTTATGAGTAAAAACATATTTTTGACATCGATCGGTCTGATGCGGCCCGATGCGGATGCGTTGCGGCCTGATGTGGTCCAAATGCAGTCTGATGCGGTTGCGTTGCAGCCTGTTGCGGTCACATCACTGTTATTCGGTATCACGCCACAATTGCAGTGTGATATGGTTGCGGCAGTCACCACAACTGCAATATTGCAGCCGCATCATGTGATGCGGTCCGTAATTTGAAACACTGGTGACAACATTTGGTTTCACATCTTTCACCAAACAAAAAAGGGATATGAGGAGCATGTATTTCCTTTAGCTGCATTATGTTTGCACATCGGTCTATGAAGTCCAAAGGATTAGTCAACTTCACTTCTTTTTTCTGTTTTGCAGAAAAAAACACAGAATAAGACCTACACATGGATGTTGCCATTAAATCAAGAATGAATATTTTACAAGCCTAGTGTTTACTATGCAAGAATAGCATGTCTGTTAGTTCAAACTAGTAGATAACTCCTATGTTATTCAAGAAAAGAACCATTGACATGTATGTTAAATGTGGACTTAATTTCCAGATATTCGACAATATCGATAAGGAATCAACCAAGATAAAAGACCAGATTCATTTTGACATATAAGTAGATAGAAGAAAATGAAACACTGAATTACTTCAAATAAACACATAAATGGTGACATTCTAATCATTCACTTAAACCAAACATCAGAAGGGAAGTAATAGGAAGAAGAGTTCATTTACATTCTCATTGTTTGAGTCCTAACATAGTTCTGTGAAATTTGGCCTGGATGAATACAAGTACAACAGTTAAGACATGAAAATGAAAAAAAGAACAAAATCAATAAGAAAAATATCCAGAACTTACTATTCCAATACACTTCATTTGACTTATCAAGAGACATTAAATGATTAAAATTTACTCAACACCTTATTAAGCAAGAACCGTGACAGATTTCCCCCTCTAATGGGAAAATAATTATGCAAAACAAAGCATACATGAACTCAGTGTGTGAAAATAGAAGGGATAATGGTTATGTAAAATTTTCTTAAAGGAAACTTCCCCATTTGAACTTTTTACGTTAGAATGTTTTTACGTAGAACATCATATTTTGAGAAACGTGCTATATTGTTGAAGAGTGTAATATCTATGCATTGACAATATAAAATATGTATACACAGTCATTATATTATTTATCATTCGTTTCTCTTAGTAAATGCCACCTTAGAAGAAATTATACTTACTTTTTATGAAGTTTAAATTAATTATATTGGTTATTAGTAAAGGAGAGGCGAAAACATGATCTAGAAAGTGGTGTTAAATGTAAAATCAATGTATCATTGTTGTACTATTAAATTTTGAAAAGCTGCTACTAAGTCAATCAAATCGAATCGAACTAAATACAACCTAAGTCAAATCGTATCATAACATATTGTTAACATCCTCTCTCAAAGTCAATTAAGTGAAGATAACTTAGAGTTTAGAAATAAAAGCATGAAACCATACAACATCTAGAGCCAATCATTTAGGGGATCAAATGAAACTGATTGAAGGCAACAATATTTTGGTTGAATTTTTTAAAGCAATGGGATCAGATGAAACTGATTAGAAGGAGAGGAAAGACGAACACGACTGAATAAGATGTGTATATTTAAGTAAATTCAAATATTGGAGTTCCTTGATCATTGTACTTAGGGAAATTGTTAGCAAAACCATACTTCCATTATTGATATAACAAAGATATTGAAAGCTAAAACTTTTAGAATCATTCAGAGGAGACGATTTTCCCAGAAAATTAAATAGTTAGGCTTCACTAATTTTTTAGTCCTTAAAACCAACTTTTATAATACATTACCAAATTGATTACATTTCAATTATCTTGGTCATTTCAATTACTCAAGAACCAACTTCTGCGAGTTGACTTCATCTAATGCATAACCCATTGTTGAGAATTCTGGCAATGATTTCTACTATGACAAACTACACTTTAGGGTACTAATACGACATTAGTTTAGTAGTGTAAGATACACTGAATTCTCAGGTAAACCAAAAAGTTAAATGTTGAATTTTCGGAAGCAACACTTGTGGAGGAATAGGTACACACCTAACAAAAGATTAATTCTTTATCCAAATATTGAAGGATATCCATATTATAAAAAATTTACAAAAAATACTAAACTTTATGGTTATTCTTCCAATATGACGCATGTGAAAGGGCATATTTTGTGTTTAGAAAAAGAATTGCCTCTTGAAGCCTAAACAATTATTCTTTACCTTATTGATCACAAATTGTATATTTTGTGTTATTTATCTCAAACATTTCAACATACATAAATTTGAAATTTCATGCCAATCACTAGCGTGACAAGTATAACAACACATCTATGGTATCAATGCTAACATGATTGAAACTAATCAATTGATTAGTTGTTTAAACAATTTAAACTAATAATAAAGTTGTACATTTAGACTTTTGAGACTTGAGATATGATTTACAATATTCTTCTCAATTTTGTTCACTTCTCTTTTCATCTTTATAAAATTTGAAACTTATACTTCCTAATCTATCTTCGACAACTAAGGAGAAGAGAATATTTACCCCATTACAGAGAAACAAGATCAAAAGAATATTCATTAATTTGTGGATTTCCAGCAATTATAGTGCAAAAAAAAAAGATAGTGAATTTTAGGGATGTTATATTTAGTAATTATTTTTTATTTGCACCGAGGTTCTTTTAACCTATAGTTGGTAGGATTGAGATCTTCTGTCCAAAAAACACATGTCCTCATATTTTTAACCAATAACATTACATCTAATAATGTAAAATTGTTACTTTTTATTTTTATGAATTTTTATTTTATTTACATGTCACTTTTCAATTGAGACAGAGTTGGGGACAACTATGTTCTAGTTGGTAAAGTACTTCAGAAATTCAAGTAATTGTCTACTGGGCTGGACCATGTTGGTACATTCAGTCCATATTTTTAAACAAAAATAAAGACATAATATTGCCAACAACTTTTTATTACCCAAACGAAACTACTTCATTTTTTAGAATGTGTATATCTTTCATAGGTATTAAAATAGGAACTTGTTGTATATCTAGGATCCAAAGATAAGGTGTGTAACATTTGTTAAAAATTAAAATAATAAATATCATTAATTGTAAAAAAATGAAAATATTAATGTTAAAATTACAAATTTAAATATATTTAACAAAATAAATTCCATATTTTATGATTAATTTTTATCTAATTTCACATTTGAAATTGTTGAAAGACCGATTCATTGTGAATGTTATTGAACACTTCTCGCTAAATATAAATCACAAGACATTCATTCATCCATGCATTTTCTATTCAGTTACACATTTTTCATAGTTGAAAAAACTCTTTCTATAGTTGTATTACTAACTTTACTTCAAAAGAATATAAAGTAATGGGTAAACACTGTGTTTTTCACTTTTAACCAGCTTATCTTAAAATTATTAATTTTTTTCGAAGAAAAAATTCAACAATATTGTTATGCATATTAATGATGTAATCTCAAATTGATTATCAAACATCAGCAAATCAGTTGGGGAAAAATCATGTGGATAAAACTTTACAAATTCAATTAATTTTGTCATATCAAAAACTAGAAAAGAAATCTCCTAGACTCAAACAAGACATACACAAAAACAATTAAGTATTATCTTAGAAAAACGATAATGAAATTCTTTAAGTTGCATATCCATAATATTATAAAAACTAAAACATATCAAATCATTTACAAAAAAAAAATTGAGTTTGTCCAGTTACAAATAAGAGTGAAATATCTAGGATTGTTAGTGTAAAGATTTATACAGATTCACTACATCATCTACCATTCTTTTGGATAATTTTTTTGAAAAACCAATAATGATTAAATATAGATGATGAATGATGTAGTCATATGTATAAATTTAATACATTATCACTACATACATTTTTCTCTATAAATAAATAATATATATATATATATATATATATATATCAAATAAGTGGAGGGTGTGCAACATGAGAATCACATAGCATCATCCCAAGATATAGTTCTCCATCTTCACATGTGTATATGTTATAATGATAAGACATGACCTAGTCAATTCTTACAGAGCCACATATCTCTATTAAGGATTGTTACGTCACATGAATAACACAAACACTGCTATAGTGCTTAACACGTCATCTGAACATTGGATTACCCTCTTCTATTACCTATATAATTAAAAAAACTCATTCACATACATGTGTCATCACCTCCTTCAATTGCCACATGTCACACTCACAACAAAAGTTTTCTCCCTCAAAGAATTCTACCACCTCCAATACACCCCACCACACCATAACATTGGTCATTATCTCTTGATACATCTCTTTATCTTTTATTCTTCTTCTTTATTCCATATTTTTTTTCTCTCATTTTATTACTAATTAGAGAACCTCATCTCTTTTTCACTCATTCATTTCATTACTCTACTTTTCTTCAACCATTTTTCTCTCTTCTTGGTTTATATCATTCTTCCATTTCAAAATTTCTTATTTTAAAATGATTTTATGCATGTAGATCTATTCATTGATTTTTTTTTTCTTTGAAGATGTTGTATTAAAATCTTTTTTTGTTTATTTTGTAGATATATTATTATTGTTGGATAACTAGAGGAATTAGATGTCTCTAATGACAAGGGCATCAATGATAGTTCTATTTGATCTGGTGTCTCTTATTATTTGTTCACCCTTGAAGCATCATTGCACGTTAGTTTTTCTATATCCCTTTGTTGTTTCTTTATTTGTTTATAGAATTTTCTATTCAAAATAATCATTATTGTAATGTTGAAGATGACATGAACAGTGACGAGATCGTAAAGAGGAAGAAAAAAGTAAATAATATTTGACAATTTAGTATTTTCATCATTTCTCCTTAATTTTCTAAAAAAATTGTTAAAATGTCATTTTGCTACCTAATCTTGAGCAAAAGTAGCATAATATTGATTCTATGATTATATTTCAATTAAAACTTAAAATAATTTTGATAATAATTGTTTAATGATAGGTCAACATTAATGTCATATTTATGAGCATAATCTGATTTCATTGATTCTTCTTAACTTCTCTGTCCCCATTCTTATCAGTTGCATCTCAAATTGCCGAAAGTCTCTCGTCTCATTCATTCTTCTTAAATATAAGATTTAATATATATATATATATATATATATATATATATATAGAGCTATGAACCATACATGATTGGTTATAATATCAGATTTACAATTCTCACAATTTTAATGTGAGAATTGTTATTATTGAGTAGCTCATTATATATATAAAATCTTAAATAAAATACACATATAGGAGTTACATTTTTAAGGAACAAATATATT
>NW_017728885.1:117180-131782 GCF_001865875.1 Lupinus angustifolius
GTGCTCTTAACCATATGAATGCACAAGTAACATGTTTTTTCTTAACCATATGAATGAATGCACGAATAACATGTGTGTTCTTAACTATTAGAATGCACGAGTAACATGTGTGTTATTAACCATTAGAATGCACGGGTAATATATGTTATTAACCAAACAAATACACAAATAACATATGTGTTATTAAACATACGAATACACGGATAACATGTTTGTTCTTAACCATGTGTCAAAAAATTATTGCCTCGTGCAAATGCACGGGTAACTTACTAGTTCATGCATTAAAGACATGTCAAATATACAACTATGATAGTCTAGACAGGCGATAAAATGATCCACGATGGATAAAGCATTTTACCCGTCATATTGACACATTGGGACCACCTAAAATAAATAAAGTAGTCAATGTCTGTCAGGGACACACCTCGAAGTACGGATTGTCATGATTAAAGCATCTTACTAGAGAATATATTATGTTCAACATCTATAAATAGAGGAGACCTCTAACAAACACTTAATTCTTCCACTTATACTCTTGCATCCTTATATTCTCTATATATCTTCATTCGTACTAATTTGAACATCAAATTGTCTTTAGAGGTACTCACCCATACATTTCCAGGACAACTCTTACCAAGATTCAATATTTTATCCCGACCTCCACCTTACAAGAAGAACACCTTTGATCTCTTTGAATAATCAACAATATTTCATTCCTTATAGTTTCTTTGAATGTAGGACCACTCATGTTATTGTTATTTCAATCTATTCATGAGAAGTCATATTCATCGGATATGTTGGTAACATTTAATTTTAAAGTGATCTACCTATGTTATGACCATTATTTTAATTATTCAAATTAAAGTAATCTAATTTAAGTAAAGTTCATCATTATGACATAATTGTTATGAATTTTTTTTTATATTAATATCAAAGGTCTTATTTTCATTTTTATAATGAGCAAAATTAGAACTAAAAAAAGTGGATAATCAAGACTCATGATGAAAGAATTTGAATTCAAATATATATCACTTTTTATGAAAGAGTGTGAATTCAAAGGAACCTTATATTTCATAAAGGAGCATGCACTTTCTATAAATAAAATTCATGCTCCCAAAATCATATGCAACCAATTTCTTATTGTAACATGCATCATTAAAAATGATTTACTTGTAGTCAAAAAGAAAAATTGTGCATAAAAATTTGGAAGATCAAAGAACCTATAAATATTCCACCATGGACCTAGATTTGAGTATAACAAAGACATATAAGTTCATTTATCATATTTTCAGTGAATATATTATGGTATGCTTTTACTCTATTCCTTCTAAATGAATTGATATGAGCGATTTTAGTTATATGATAATCATATTTATCTTTAAATAATTTTTCCATAACATTATCATACTTTGACTTATTTCTTTTTATAATGTTGCTCAAATTAGTCAATCTAATATTTTTAATCTATGATTAACATGATATATTAAAGAGATTCCTAATTTATAGATTTTCTAAACATTTTTCTTTTCCATATTCAAATATTTGTTTAAAATATTAGAATATTATTGGCTAAAATATGCTTTTAGTCGCTTACTTTTTCCATTTGTTTAAAAGTTACACTCTTGTATGACGAAAAAGTCTTCAAACTTTATTAACCTAGCAACTTTGAATCTTTCATACTGACCAAATAGAAGTTTCCCATATGCTGCTACTAATAACTAATAACCAATAACTTGTTTACGAGTTAGATTATGAAATAAAATGAAAATAAAGAAAAAAGTTCAAATCCATAAAATACATATGTGAATAGTACTAAAAAATATTTTTTTAATATTAAAACACAATTATTATAAAAATTGGCCAGATCCATCCATTTCATTCTCATTTCAGCCTTCTTCCTCAACTTCTCCCATGGCCATCATCACTCTATAACTCTTCCCTTGTAACACCAACCTTCAATATTATTAATAAAGAAAAAGATATATGTACTAACATTGTAAGTATTTTTAAATTTTTTGTACTACCAAAAAAATTCTTTCACCTTTTTGGATAAGGAACGAACTAATCATTTTCGGGGTTCATGATTACCCATCCCAACGAGTGTCACTATCAGGAATCAAATTCTCAGCCTTGGGGTTCTAGTGGGGCCTTATACTACTAGACCAACACCTTCTTGATAAGTATTTTTATATTGTCACTATATTATCCACCATCATTTTTAATTATTATTGACTCTTAAATAAAAATAATACAAATGAATACTGCACTGACTATATATAAAGCCTTATACTATCAATGCATAAATATTACACTATTATTAATAATATAATGGTCACTAAATCGATCATGAAAGTGGTACAAGTGATAATTCACTAACTAAACCTCATATTAGTAAAATTAGATATACACATATTACATTCAAATTAATGTTAAATTAATAAAAAAGTGATAAATAATTTTATTTAAATTATTTATTAAACAAAATGTGTGTTTCGATGGTATACCCTCTTTTAAAAGTGTAAACAAAAGTAATACTTGTGAATTTGATTCTCCTCAATACATTTTCATAAAAATTAAGTTACTTTAATAACCAATGTAATTTTAAATAAAAAATGGCTAATATAATCAATTTGGATCGGTTTTGGCTGTTTTTAATTAGCATGATTGCTTAAATGATATAGTTATTGTATATTTTCATAACTATGCCCACATGACAATATATAGGAGCTTTCAGTGTAGAAATTGTAGTTTGGGATAAGTTTTATAATGACATATATGATTATAATGCCATCAAGGACATAAAATAGAGTGGCTGATCGATGTGATTCTTCACAACATCTCCTATATATTGTTTATTAATACAATCGACTTGTTTTGGATGTTTTAATAAAAGGTAATTTAGTGCGGATAAAAGGTAATTTAGTGCGGATAAAAGGTAATTTAGTAAAATTCAATTATATTTCTCCATAGTTGTTGTTATGCAATCACATTTATTTCTGTAATATGTTTTGATGCAAATGGAAGGAGTTTGTGTTCCTTATATATTTTATCTTGGATTCGTCCCCTAAATTTATGTGCATCGGAAGATATCCCCACTTAGACATACTCTTATTATTTTCTTTTTTAAATTCTCCCAGGACTTATAAAGATTGATATTTTGTAACAAAAAGCATAATAGTCTATAGAAATATATTATGAATTTTTTCCCAAGTAAATAACTCTAGCTTGTGACACTTACATCACATCAGTTTGACATGTATCATGATTTATTTACGTTGAATTATGCACAATAGATTGTTAAATGGAATATTATTTAAAAAGAAAAAAATTATTATGAATATATTAACTTTAAAAATATACAACCATAGTACTATAATTTTCATATTGTAATTTACTACCATTAATTCCATTATAATGACAAACAATTCAAAATTTTAATCCACGTTAGTATCTTATTTATTGTCTTCTAAAAAATATTATTTATAGAAATTTTTTGTTAACATTTTATGACACGACTTAAGATTTTAAATTAAAGTTAGACCGGTACACCGTTTAATTTTTTTGGGGTACATACACCGTTTAAAATTTTAATCTTAGCAATATCCTTTTCACTAAAAAACTTATTGACATCTTACCATCTTACCACACAATTTATTATTAATTACTCCATAGATATACCTTCAATGTCATAAAAATATTCCCATTATGAATTCTATTTTTAACTTGTTCGAGTAAATGTGTATTGTTTTTGCGTAAACATTATAAATAATTTTTACATGTAAAGGGTTTAATGTGAATGTGTTTTAACTTGATATCTATATATATAACAAGATTTCTATTATATACAAATGATATCATTACAAATTGATGAAATCAAAATTAGGTAATCGGGTAATATATAAACATGCTTGATGGTAATAAGAAAAAAATACATTCAATTACCATTTTACAATTTTCAATTTGAAATTTCACTTTCCAGTCATGACAGTTTTTGGCTCATTTATTCAAAATATGTGATCAATAATAAAAATTAAATAATATTCTATTCCTATGGCTTTGAATGTATGGGAAATTTTAAAAGGAAAACGTGAAAAAATAATATAATATTTATGAGAAAAACTTTTTATTCACAATTAAGAAATTAATAAACAACTACCATGTGTTGATTAGTAGTTCAAAGTAAAGCAACTTAACAAACATAAAGTTCTTAAAATCTCTATTTAATTCTAAACATTGTTTAAAACAATAGACAATATCAGATTTACACTAGAGCCTTCCTAATATCCTTTCTTTCTATCACTATATTGTATCTCCCATCTCCAAAGTTCTCTTTGCAGAATTTGAATAAGGGTTTGGCTCTCTCTCATCAATGGCTTCAAAGGAGATTCTGAACAAGCAACTAATAGATACTATCCACACCATGAGGCAAGAGGTTTGTCTCTAAATACCATTTATCATTTTCAAAATATATTTATAATGTATGTTGACTATAGATTAGGTTTTAAATAATGATTGTAATTGCAGAAAATTATGAAAAATATGGTTAATGAGATATTTATTTATAATGTATGTTCACTATAGATTATGTTTTAACTGATGATTGTAATCATGGTCATGTTATATTTATTGTAATTGCAGAAAATTATGAAAAATATGGTTAATGAGATGACAATTGCAATTATGATAAGATAACATTCACAACCAATCTGTAATATTACATCCTCAATTACAAATACAGATTGGAATTAAGAAAACCCATTTAAATTTTCATTTACTGCTAAGGACTATTTACACTTTAGGTGAGTATTAGATAGAAGAATTTCCTCTCTTTAACAGGAATTTTTGTTGAAATAAATTAAAACAGCGTATAGGTTTTATTTTCTTAGAATAGTTGTATTTAATACCAAAAACACTACGAAAACATATAAATTAAAGCACATAACACATTAGATTTAGTTATTATGTTATTGAAATTTTGTGGTGAAAAGTGGGATTAATTTGAGTGATCAAGAATGGACATTGATTGTACTTTTTTGTCAAAATCAATTTCACAGCGCTCAGACTTTTTTCTCGAGTTGTATATAAAAAATGTTCAAAACTTCTTCTGCCGCTTAGCCTTCATTTGGAAGGGTAGAAATAGAAGAGAAAGAGAGTGAGAGGAGAGAAGTTGAGGAGAAATATCTTCTTTCTCTCATTTGTTTTAGGAGAGAGTTTGAGGGAGGAGAGGAAAAAAGAAGAGGGTCTACAAAATCTCTTTCTCCTCCCAAGTGAAGAGAAAATGAGAGGAGAAGAGAGACTCCGATCTATTGTCCTAAATTGTGTCACAAACCATGTCCTGCACCAATAATATTGAAACAAAAAATAAAAAATAATGAACATTTATTTTTTTAATTGACATAAAATATTTTTATTGATGTTCGACATGATTTGAAACATAATTCGGGACAACAAATCTTTATCCAGTGAAGAGTGGGGGAGAAAAATCAATTCTTTCTCTTCTCTTTTTATACAACCAAACAACACTAAAATCCATTCTATTTCTCATCTATTTCTCTTTTTTCACTCTCTTTCTCATATATTTCTTTCTTCTTATTTTCTTCGCAACCAAACGAAACATTAATGTTTGGCTCCTAAAAATTTGATGTATGTTAAACTTAATATGAAATTCTAAATTTCCCCCCTCTCATGATGTAAATCTTTGTTAAGGTGGTCTTGTTCACGAGAATATATTCTGACATATTTCTTCACTTAATAACAAGATAAATAGGGATATACAAACATAAAGGTTATGACAATTTCGACATATTTTAATTAGACTTTATTACCAATAAAATCTGTGTCCATTTGGACATGCACATGAGAGGGAAGTTCTATGTTTTGTTTGTAATTTTAAAGGTAAAAATATTATCTCAATACAAATAAAAGAATACATGTTTCATTATATTTTGTTTTTTCTTTGGTGTTCTCTATTACTTTCATCTCTAGAACTGATATGATTCTCTTGGTGTGTGTGAAACAATTAATATCGGAAAACTACTAATTAATTTGTTTATAGACATTTGGGTTGCAATAATGTACCCTCAATTTTCTGTTGTTCTCTTTAAATTGTATGTTACTATATTTTTATGTGTTAAATGGGATTTTTGATTCCATGAATTGAATTTTTTGTTTCTTCTGTGTTTTAGGATTTGGTAGATGATCATTTCAGTTTTATCCAATCACTGAAAGACAATAATGGAGATCCCTACTACCTTGTTGATGTGATCCCAGAGTTTTGCACTAATGCCCGAGATGTCCTAAAACTACTGATAAAAAAACTGTAGTTTTCCAACTTCTTTATTCAAGTTTGTAATTTTTTGTATTTTCTTACTAATTAACTTTGATTTATTATATTATTCATTAATTTTTTACTTGGCAGGAATGATCCTGTTTTAAACTATGATTTTATGAAGGAGCATGTTTTTAAAGTGAAAGGCAGTGCATTGAGGTAATGTAATGGTTTCTTGATCTTGTTCATTGAAATAGAATTGTATTCAGATTGTATACTGACTGTTAAAAAATGTTATGCCAAAATGCTAATATTGTAATTGCTAATAAATGGTTCCTTTCTCATACAAAATGAAAAGGTGCCTTCAAATCTAACTTGGTAATCACATTTGGGAATAATTTTTTAAAACTTTAGATGAACGGGGCTTTAATTTATATTCCTGAATAATGATTATGGACACAATGTTATAGTTTTGATAGTTTTGTAGTTTTGTATTGGTTTGATAGTGGTTATTACTAAGGGTATTATATTCACATTATGGTAAGAAACTAATCTCTTTTGGGATTTGTGAATACTCAATTTAATAAGTATCGCTCTCATAAATTGAACTCTTAACATTTTGGTCATTCTATAAGTCTAATAAAACCTTATACTATTAGATCAACGCTTTGTTGGTTGTTTGATGGGTCTGGTGATCAATATGTTTTAACTTATTTTATAAGTGTAACATAATGATAATTTTAATTGCAACACCACATTTATTTTTGATCTACCTTTTCATCTACCATTTAGGTATTAAAATATGGATGAAGATTATTTATCCTATTTGGTGTCTTTATCCAATTAAAAAATCTTATTTAATAAAATTAAAAATTGTAATAATAAGAATTAATATTATTAAATTATTTTATGAAGTTTAATTGGCTTTGGGACATAATTTACTTGAGAGAGAGGATCTTTGTCCTTAAAGTATCCACCACTAGTACTTATTTGAAAATTAAACACTGTTATTTTTTACATGCGTCTTACAATAAGAAATAACTACTACTTTTATGATAATTAAGGACCTCATAGTTCACTGAATAAGAATGCCTAGTTTTAGTGTACAAAATTTGGATAGAAGTAAATATTTTATAGTAGGATGAACTTGGAAAAAATATCATAAATAAAAATATCTGATGCTTCTGTTTTTGTGTTAAATTATTATATTTAAGAAGAATGATTTGATTTTTTAAACTATCTCATTTTATTGAATTGACAATCTCATTTGATTAAAATTGATTTTAAGAGTATAATATCGACTACCATTTGTTCGTATTACTTTTTTTTGAAGAGTTGATGATCAATGAAATGAATATTAGTTGATGTAGTGACAATATATAAAATTCATACATTATTAGTGTATATATTTTTTCTCATAATTCAATTACAAATTTACATTTCATTATTTATTTAAAATATAAAAATTTAAGTTCAGTCCAATTGATTAATTGATGAAAATTGTTTCAATTTTGTGCTTGTCATTCTCCTACTATTTCCTTTTCCAATATATTCTCAAAATTGAACACTTACAATTATCATGAACTTACCCATTATTATTTATTTTTGAACTTCAGCATAGGTGCTCGTCGTATGGCCCTAACATTTGCTGAGTTTGAAGATGCTATTGAGAAGGCTTCTAAAGAAGAGTAATCAAAATCTATACCTATCTTTCACATAAACTTTTACCTTAGATTTATAAGAAAATATTCAATATTCAATATTCAATGACGAAAATGATAATATGATGAAACCCTGACTCCATAGTAAAATGTATGTTGTAGGTGTATGAAGGCTTTGAATCAAGCTCGTCGAGAATATTGTGCTTTGGAACAAAAACTCCATATTGTTCTTCAGGTACATGTTTCACATACATTTCTCCAATCCAAAGTAGCCTATGAAATAAGTGAAATAAATTTATTCACTGATAATATAAGAATTTTATACACTGTTACTATATAATCTATCATTCATATTCCATCAAAATGTAATATATGCGCTTCCGTTCGAGTTGATTTTATAAACTAAACTGAAATCTGAGATAATAGTTCTTTACAAAACTATCAAAAAAAGCAATTTAGATTGATTCTCTGGATTAGTTTGCCATGTCAATTTCGATTGAAACCCCTTTTGTCTTGGATATTTCCTTTTCTTTTCTCCAAATCTTCTATCAAATATGAACATGTCATATTTCACTGAGATAGTTCTATTTCCTAAGGTGATTTACCTAGTTTTTAATTTATAAGATATGTGAATTTATGTTAAAATGCAAAAGAAGCTTATAATGTACCACTAAATGTAAAATATAATTTTCTTATCATATTAGTTATGAAACGACGATAAAATGGATGGAGATGTAATTGACACTCCAAAAAATGTTTAAAAAATTGTGATTATCAATGAGAAAGGTTAATAATTATTTGAAAGTCTCAATATCCGAACACACATAAAGTTGGCTCCATTGTGAGTGAACAATGTAATATTGTATTTCCAGGTCCTAAATTTTGTGACATTCGTTTTACTTGATTTGTTCACTATATTTGTCTTTTTAATTACTTTAGAAATGATATTTGATTTGTAGCAATATTAATTATTAACATATTCTTGTTATGCCAATTTTTTTTTGTTTTGCAGCTTGAAAGAAGAATCATTCTCTTGACTAAACAGCGTCCCATTTTCTGATTCAACTTGCTATGCCTTCTGCTTAGTGGCTTATAAATATATATATTTTGCTGATACCTAATATGTTTAAATATTGATTTTATATCTTTGCAAAATATTTGGCTTTTATGCAAATTTAAGAGAGTTTGGTGCTCATTTTGTAACGTTATTTCCATTTGAATATATTTGATGAAGTTTACGCAAGGCAATATTTTTTTATAAACAATTGTATTGAAAGCAACACAAGGGATGCTAACCCAATACAATACAAAAATTAAGATTTGATCTTTTTAGTTGATAAATTAATACATAATTTTGGATCATTACATCAATTAGCAAAAAATAAAGTAGTTGGCGCAATTTTGGCTATAAACCAAGTTCAAATCTAGCTTAGATCAAATCCATAATATGTACATAGCTAACAGCCTTATCGAGAAAATAAGTTCATTCCTCATCATTTAGATAGACCACACAACACTGAATCACGACATCCTCCACCACTACAATAAAACAACCTTTTAGCCACGGTCAAAACCGTGGCTAATGTGGAAAAAAACTGTAGCTAGTTTTAGTGGCCACACTTATTGTATCCCTGGCAAGGAATGGCGTTGCTAAAAATTAGCCACGGTCAATATGTGATATTGCTACGCTTTACCAAAATGTGGTAACATTTAGTTAGCCACAGTCTGTTGTACGCAGCTACGGTCCTGACCGTGGCTAAGTTGTGCATTTTGCCACATTATAACCGTGGCTAAGTTGAGGATTTTGCCACACTCTCCGTGGCTAAGTTGTGGATTTTGCCACACTTTGCCATGGCTCAATTGTGAATTTTGCATGCAATAATCATCAATCTTTATAAAGATTTTGAGTATAGTAAATTAAAACATGGAAGCTGATATAACCAGATATGCATAATCAATTAATCATCTCTAATATTTCTCAATAAGGTGCTGCCCACATCATGAACAAGGAATGTCACTAATGATAGGTCATATTCAAATTAGACAAAGTAAGAAATGTTCTATTACACAAGAGAACTATTCAATGTCAATCAATCCATTAATTTATATTCACTTAAAGATTTGAAACCATTGAAGATTGTAAGAAAAAATCGTAAATTTCACAACCAAAATCTGCATGTATCCTTTGGAAAATGAGATCCATCCACCACCTCTCAGTGTTCTCCACTATAGTGGTATTTCCATACCTGCATTCAAAATCCAATTGAAACAGAAGCATGCATATTAGTAAAATTGCAGAAATTGATAACAAAAGGAAGATTCAATAAAACTAATAAAGAGCATAAAAAAAAATCACCTATCTTCTTCTAGCACAACACCATGTGTAAGCTTGACTACAATAACTCATTTCAGATTCTTCAAACACAAGCCTCACCTGCAAAATTGACATTAAATATTAAATATTGCCCCATCATTCACACATATTCAACATTAAAAATTACCAAAACACCAAAAGACAAAACCACATTTCATTATTACAATTTCAATGGATTCAAATATTAGAGTGTTGATAGAATAAGCTTTGATGGAAGAAGCTCTACCAAAACCAAAATTATTAAACAAGTCAATAAATATAAGTTATTGATAACAACAACAATGGGGAGAATACATGCTTAACTAGAAGGCGAGGATGCATGTAAAAACCCTTATACACTCAATACATATATATTAAATCCTATTATATATACAAGCTAAAAATGAATCCAGTAAGCGAGAACAATGTTCTTACATGTCTACTAGGCATATAACCCTCATACTCGTGGCCTACCTATCAAACAACACAATGATAGTGATGCACGTGAATGAATGATATATATTGTATACAAAATTTAGAATGATAAAAATCATATGAATAGTTGTCAATAACATTACAAAAGTTGACGATGATTACCTTTTCATCCATAAGAAAGTAGTCTTGACTAAATGATGCATCTGTATAAGAATGGAACACATATTGTTGGATACTATATGGAATGGAACACAACCATATAGCTCAAGCATACCATACTATTTTACATTATTAATACACATCTCTTATTACAATTGCATTTAGAAACTCAAATATTCCATCTATAATTCATATTATGAATGAACAATTCATACTGCATTTTGCATTTTGGGTCATCAAGGCATAATCCATATCCGATGCTTTTCCAGCATACCATACAACAAATGTATTTAGGGAAATCATGGCCACAAACATACCATACCAATTTATGATATGAATAAAAAAATTAATACTACAATTACACTTAAGAAACCAAACCATTCCATTTTAGATTATGAACAGAGAACGCAGAATTCATACTGTAACTTCATATAAGATGATCCAGTATGCAATTCAAAACAAATGTTACCTGGTTTGCCTTGGTTTCCTCCATTTTACTTTTCTTTGAATGAATGCAAACTTTACTAGTTTTGATCTGTCACTCACAAATGAGTTGTTTTGTACGCTATACTCAGCCAGACAGAAAAAAACATACTAAGCATACATAGATGCTAGCTATATTAGGATAGTTAAATATTCAATTCCAACATTATCATTTAGCCTATTGAATGGGAAAATCGTTAAATATTTTGGAAAGGGTTGGCGGATATCATTCATCTCTAAAAACAGTGAGGGGCTATAGAACACAAGTGTGCACACATTAGAGTGAGAGAATGCAGGTGAGGAATTTACCTGAATGGCACGAGAACTTAAAAAGAGCCCTGAATTCTTCTCCCTCAAGTCGTCCAGAGAAATTTCTTTTTTGACAAGATTTCTCTCAAGTTGAGACATTCTCCTTGGTGCTGGTATCCCATGTACCAACATGTCGAGGAAGTATCTCACATAAAAATAAGAAATTTTAATAGATGTACATTACCATATTTACAGAATGCAGAGATGTTCATACAATCATACTTATATTCATGTTGGGAATATGTATATAATTTGTCTAACATATGTATTTATGTGAAATACAGAATTCTATACTGGTTCTATGAAGAAAATTAGGGTACATATCTTAAGGAAAGAATGAAAATATTGATGGATTATGCTCCCAAAGTCCAGACCATATTTTTTCCAGTTAGTGCTGTTACATACATGATGGGGAGATTGTACAAGGTGAGTAGTCCGTAAAATACAAAACCTGATATTAAACATTGATATTATCCGATTAATAAGCAGATATGTAAAATCTAAAGAACAACAAAACAGAACGGAAACATAATTCAAGGGAGTTGTTCCGGAACCTCTATTTTATCACCATATTCTCTGACACATGAAGCATTATCCCTTGATATATTACTCATTTCTGAACTGCTTCCATCACCAGTTCAGTGTGTTGACAGTTTATAGTACAGCAAGCTACTCCACTCCAAACTTTGATATATCGTAGGTTCAGGATGTAATAAGTAACACCAAAGCTATCTGTGCTATGACATAAGGATCTCAACTCTCAAGGTACTTTTTTAATGAAGAGTGTGACATACCAAGAAAGTAAATATTTTGAGAAGCTTATACCATATACAAACTATTTTTTCACATTCCTATATGTAGACATTTTTCCTTCATGATTTGTATGTAATGTTTCAGATCAAACATTTCAAAAGGAATCAATTAATAGTAACATGTTATCTTTAACATGCAAATAGATGTCACAGCTAGACCTACTAACAGACTATGACACCTTATCAAACAGATTTATATTGGAAATATTTTCAGCTTGTTTCTATAAGAAGCAAAAATAATTTTAAGGTACAATCAAATAAACAATTGGCATGGAATTTCAGCATGCCCCGGGAACGAGGAAGCTAAAAGCTTACATGCCACATTATATTGCACACTAAAGAACATAAATATAGTAAAAAATAAATTAAAAAAAGTAAAAAACACTATAAATTAAAAACAAAATATCATCTCTCTGTTTTTTCCCCTTCAACTATGCAATTCAAAACAAAGGTTACCTGGTTTGGCTACACCTTAGGGTTACCTGAGTTATACTGACATGGGTAGAGCTAAATTGATAGGTTAAAGACCCATCATAAGATGACTTATTTCTTGAAGATTCTCCTGAATCAAGGAAGAAGCCTGGAGTTGTAAGTTGCTTCTCATTGAGACGGGTTTTCTTCGATCACATAAGTGGTTTTTTGCTTCCTGCTCCTTGTGTGTAGAAGAAAGCTACCTTCATTTACCTAATTACTTCCTCCTCCAATTGCGTCATTTTGAATGATAATTAATATTGGAAGATGCAGAAAAGCATGAACAAATCGAACCATCTGTTGATTTGCTTCGACGCATCTAAGTCGCTCATTTTCAGAATTGGAGAAGATCCAAACTGCTTCTAAAACACACCTGAATCTCTATAAACCACTTTATACTCACGAGTGATTCATTGAAAACCCAAATCAAGAACAAACAGATTTCAACTGAAGAAAATTTCAAAAAATTGAACAAATTGAAAAGCTAGGGTTCGGGAATTACCAGCGATGTATCAACAAAATCAGACGGATCAACGACACTATTAGCGGAATCGAAAAAGTTAGGGTGTTGTAGAAGAGAGAGTGAGGGCTGAACGGAGAGAGAACAAGAATGAGATCTTAGGAGGCGAAAATGAGAACAAGAATGAGAACGGTGAAAATGAAGCTGAGTTGAGCAACTTTTGAGGGAGAGGCGAAAATGAAGTTGGTACTGCCTTATTCTGTCACAAGCCCTGCTAAGTACCAAATTTGGGCTTAACATTAATTAACCTCACTTTTAATAAGTGTGGCAAAATTAGTGTACCAATATGTCGTTTTTTTTGTAGTGCACATATGTGGTCATTTACCTCATCCAAGACATGATATGCTAGACTACTTGAAATTAGGGGTGTAAAAATTCGGTTCGGTTCGGTTTTTGGTGCATTTTAGTCACCGAACCGATCAAAAATATATGGTCCGATTCTACTCAATTAACCGCAAATTTAACTATAAGAACTGAACCGAACCAAACTGCTCTTGAATGATTCGGTTCGGTTCGGTTCCACGGCTTTTCCATTTACTTTTTTATAAAAAATCCTGCATCAATTGAAAATTCAAAATGTATTCCAAGAGATATTGTTTATCCATAAAAGGATAAACATTACTACTATTATTATAAAAAATTATGAATCATATATAACAATACAATTCATGATTAGTAACATACATATATATAAATTAGTAAAATATATAATAGTTATATTTATAACCTTACATTTCATAATTAGTAACACATGTAACAATACATGTATAACAATATATGATATATGTTAGTTTCAAACTCAATATCACATAAGTTGGAAAATATGTTCCAAATCATAAAACACTAGGAAACAATTTAGTAACTAATAACATATATGATATTAACTTAATAACAATTTAGTAACATATATAACACTACAATTCACACAAAAATTGATAATTTAAGCTAGAAAATTGGTTGAAGAATTTAAACAATAATAAAACATTATTCTCTAATCCTAGTATATATTTCTTTAATATGCGATTCGGTTCCAATGGTTCCTAAATTTCTAAAATCATAAACCGAACCAAACATAAACGGTTCCTTAAAAAAATAACCGAACCGAACCGCGAAACCAAACCGAACCACATT